>NC_039246.1:6956232-7136232 GCF_003368295.1 Carassius auratus
GATACTAGTACCTTATTTTCCGGACTATAAGTCGCACCGTCGCATCAGTCCAAAAATACGTCATGACGAGGAAAAAAACATATATACGTCGCATTGGACTATAAGTTGCATTTATTTAGAACCAAGCACCAAGAGAAAGCATTACCAGCTGCGAGAGGGCGCTCTATGCTGCTCAGCGGTAGATTACAGGAGCAATGAGCAGTATATAGCACCCTCTCGCAGCTGGAGACGTTAATGTTTTCTCTTGGTTCATGTCAAATTAATTTGGATAAATAATGACTATAAGTCGCAGGACCAGCCAAACTATGAAAAAAAAGTGTGACTTATAGTCCAGAAAATACGGTAGTCTAATATTATGTATTTCCTTATTTTGCCGCGTTTCCACCGCAGGAACTTTACCCTGGAACTAGGGACTTTGGCCTGGTACTCGGTGTGTTTCCACCGCAGGAACTAAATAAATTCCGGGTAAAACAATGCCCCTCAGAAAGTCCCTGCTGGCGAGGTGGTACTTTTTCAAAGTTCCGGAACTTTTGGGGGTGGGACTTTGGTGCTAAACATGCTGATTGGTTGAGTTCACGCAGCATTGGTTGAGTTCAACCACCATTTATTTGGATCAACATTTTCAAAATATTACTGTTATTGTGTCATGAAATGTAATTTTAAAAGTATTTCAGGTGAGAATGTAGTTGTTTAAAACTCAAATCTGTGGTTTATTTATAAAGACAGCACCTATTTAAAAATGTGTTTCATCGATCTCGGAGACGGTGAGCTCCACACGATCAGCGGGAGCTCAGTGATCATCTATCCAACGAGAAGCAGCCTCACCTCGGCTAGACTTTCTGATATGTGTCGCTGGCTCTGATGTCTCTTTAGTGGTCAAACATATGCCGCGTTTCCAACTTTTTTTCCCAGGAACTTTTTTCCCCCCAGACATGTTGCTTTCTGCGTTTCCACCGCGGTGTAAAGTACCGGGAAGATTAGGCAAATAGCCTGGTGACGTAGGTCTGCGCGCGTTTCTCAATACAAAGTACCGCTGATTAAAAAAAAAAAAAAAGTATGCTGATTTTGGACGTGCATCTTCGATAGTTAGTTCAGACTTTGTGCATTCGTCTCGGGAGTGTGATGTCTGCGACGACGCAAGTCAGGTAAATATATAAACAGCAGCGTACTTGATAACTTCAGTCAGCTCGTCTTGGCTACTGCAATTTTCCTTACTGTGTATTTACAATAAAACGAAATAGGATATCAAATACCACTGCCTCCTTTGGTTTTCATTTAAGCATAATAACAGCTGCAGAAATGTACTTAGTTCAGGGATATGTGTATATGATTATGCAGCCATTACAATGAAACAAAATATTATATAAATTTGCCTGTTTTATTTTAACATATAGATAAATTGAAAACAAACCAAAGAAAATCTGATAGATTTACCCCGCAGCTGAATTATATTTTATGTTTAACCACTAAAGAGACATCAGAGCCAGCGGCACATATCAGAAGGTCTATCCCAGGAGAGGCTGCTCTCTGCGGATACATGAGGACTGAGCTCCCGCTGATCGAGTGGAGCTCACAGTCTACAAGATTGGCAAAACACATTTTTAAATAGGCACTGTGTTTATAAATAAACCACAGATTTGAGTTTTAAACAACTACATTCTCGCCTGAAATAATTTTAAAATTACATTTCATTACACAATAACAGTAATATTTGAAAATGATAAATGGTGTTTGAACTCAACCAATGCTGCGTGAACTCAGATGGCTTTGGCTACAGCAATTTTCCCCTCAGTATATTTACAATAAGACGAAATAGGATATAAAATACCACTGCCTCCTTTCGTTTTCATTTAAACATAATAACAGCTGCAGAAATGTACTTAGTTCAGGGATATTTGTAACGTTATATACAGCCATTACAATTAAACAAAATATTATATAGACTTGCCTTTTTTATTTTCATTTCATTTTAGTGGTCAAACATAAAATATAATTCAGCTGCGGGGTAAATCTTTGCGGCATCGCGGAAATCACACTCCCGAGTCGAATGCACTAAGTCTGAACTACCGAGGATGCACGTCCAAAATCAGCTTACTTTTTCTTTTTTTTTCTTTTTAATCAGCGGTACTTTGTATTGAGAAACTCGCCCAGATCTACGTCACCAGTCTATTTGCCTAATCTTCCCGGTACTTTACACCGCGGTGGAAACGCAAAAAGAAACAGGTCTGGGGGGAAAAAAAGTTCCTGGGAAAAAAAAGTTCCTGGTACAAATGTTCCGGATAATTTCGGTGGAAACCTGGCATTTGTTTAGTTTTTCATTTTCTTCTTTTTCTTGCGTTATTTTTTCCCTTTTATTACGTTATGTTGTTTCTCTTTGTGTTGTGCCGAGTTGTGTTTTGTGGTCTTTAGTCGTGTCTTGTTGTGGTGTCTTGAACCAAGGTGTCCGGTGGTGTGATGCTCTCACTCACCCTTGCTCAGCTGAGTCACTCTTACCATAGGGAATACCTGCTTTATATCTCTCACTGACAGTGAAGATCAATAGTGAAGCTTCGCTCAGTGGGTGACGGTTGGGGTCTAGTTCAGCTTCTCATGGGAGGCAGACGTTGTCTGTTTTGTCTTTGATTAATGTTTCTTTCTTTGTCGTGTCTTTACGCGTTGCTTTGTCTTTGTGTCTTCCATGTGTAGGGCTGGGTATTGTTCAAAATCTTTCAATCGGGTGCCAATTTCGATACCTCAGTTTCGATACCGGTTCCTAACGATACTTTTTCGAACCATATGTTTTGAAATCCATTTCAACATCAGCACAAATACATTAAACACAAAACTTTTATTTTTCACCTTAATTAAAACAAATTCTGGTAACACTTCACACTCATTATAACATTATTAATAGAACTGGTTGTGCTTTTTGGATAGGGTTGTGCTATTCAGCTGCGGACTGGGACCAAAAAGTTGCCCAGGCTTTCTGGCCCACAGCAGCCCACCACATCATAATGCAAACGCCCCTGTTTTTATGTCATTTATTAATTTTATATTTAAGTAAACAGTTTGGGTATTTTAACCAATAGGGCAACTGATCCTCCGTTGAAAAAAATCAACAACAGCTGTTCATTTAGCGACTCCAAGTGAGCGATACATGCTCATCAAGACACAAACATTCTTCTAGAACTCACTCTTTGCATTCAGTTATCAGATCCATGCGAATCATGCATGAAATAGACTCAAACAATAGCTTTATGTGCTTTACAGATGAACTTGAAGTCTTTATTCATTCGAGATGTTCAATAATAGCTCATCTTTGACTCTATAATACAAGTTCATGATCAGATTAGTGAACCCATGATTCTTTTGAGTCAATGTTTTAAAATAATAATTTATTTTGTTTAACGAAACCAGTGTGGAAACCAGTGTTTTACAAATAGATCTGAGGTGCAGGGCTTGCAAAATCGTTAGCCCCACCTCCTGGGGCTATTGTGTTTTCCAGTCCGATGGGCTATCGTGAATAGTGATGTAAAATTCCTAACTTCACTTGCTTGGCGTTGTTCACTCGCTTGAAGGGGTGAAACTGATCATAGCCGATCGTTTGCATATGTTTCTAAATATTGTTGATTCAAGCGTTTTAAACAATTCATGCGCGTTCGGAGCTTGCGCTCACTCATTCAAAGCACGCGCTGTGAGCAGCATTTCAGACAATGCGCGTACAGAGAATGAATTCATCTTTCGAGTATCGAAATTCGCTGTACCGGATAAATCTGTCTCTCTCTCTCTGTTTTTTAGACGACGTGAAAGGGGGCGTTTCAAGATACGGAATAGAGTAGACCAAACTAAACAGGGAGGGAGGGCAAAACACTCATCCAAACAAATGCATCATTAAAACCGGCTTTGGTTGCAATACTATTATTGCATAAGTTGCACATTACTGACTCGGCATGACTTTAATAAAGTGTAGCCGGAAACGTTTTAAGAAAAAACAACTACAGGGCTGCGCTCAGCCCCGACAAAACGTTGCACAACGTTTTTTAAACAGAAACGGTGATGCGCTGAACACACTGTTCTGATGACGCAAGAGTTGCAACTATGGCAGCTGAGAAGGCCATTATTTGTGTTCTTTGTGAAGAATTTTCGGAGCCATCTATTTAGCCTCACATACTGACTTTATTTGTAGTTCATACGGTTTTAATACCCTGTAGGAAAAGCACTTAATTACCATTGTTTATTTCTATACCAAATGTCATACACATGCAATGAAGCTAAAAATATAAACAACTACATCATTATGTTGATATCCTATATTTTTACAATAAAACTTACGAAAAACATGTCTTCTAAATATCCTCAGTTGTTGCGTATACCGAGCTGCAACGAACACATTTGTACATTATTTTCCTTGAAGCCATTGTGGGAGTTCACTTTAATACCGCGTGCTTTATATACATGTTGCTGCTGATTGGACTGCAGTTCCTACACACCCACCAAACAAGAGAAAACGCATCTCAAACCCCGGTGCACACCATTTCCAGGAAACATGACGTTCAACATGGAAACCGTAGCAAAACATTGCGCACCGTTTTGAACTTGAACATGCCCAAGTTGTGTTGTGTGACTGCGAGTTTTTTCAGAAATCCTCCCCGTCCTGTCACGTCACGTGGTGGTGGACAGCCAATCACGGCGAATTTGGGTCATTACATGCACGTTTGCTACAAGCTCACACAGACACAGCCGCTTGGCAAAAAAAAAAGAAAAAAGAAAAACGGCCGCTTGGCTTTTGGAACCGAAATTTGGCACCGAAAGATAAATAATTTTTTTTCGATACTCATAGTATCGAAGTTTTTCGTTCTATACTATAAAGGCATCGAAGTTCGGTACCCAGCCCTATCCATGTGTTCCACATGCTTTCTTTCCCTGGGGTGTATTCCAGAAAGCAGGGTTAACTTACCATGAACTAAACCCTGAACTCTCGGTTGATTAACCCCAAACCTTGCTTACTCGAGGTATGTGGTTCCAAAAACACGTCCGGGAGTAAGTTCATTCAACTCAGAGTATGTTCCTGGTTAAGACTCAAGACATTCTCAACAGAGCAACGAATCGACGAGTCACTATAGAAACGGATGCTAAGAAAAAGCGCGCCAAGCTGTTTCTTTCTTCTTCTTTTGTTCATTAGTTGTTTACCTGGTTAGTGCATATCGCCACCTTACTGATGGCTGTGCCATCATTTAATTTTTTTTCCAATCCTTGAGAATGTAAATTGTATTATTTGTTTTATGCTAATTATACATTAAGTCATATCAGATATGTATTTGATTTAGAATTCAACAGAAAATCCACCCGGTGATATAACATTTAAATAAAATATTAAATAAATAGTTAAACATTACGCATTGTTTTAATTTTGCATACCCAATTAATTTATGTAACTCTTTTTCAAAATAAATAATCATATTAGTAATAATACCTTTTTATTACTTATTTGCTCCTCACACATACATATTCAAAAAAAAAAAAAAATAAAAATTATTTTAATAAATTTAATAAAATAAATAATTTTTTTATATAATAGTATGAAGCTCGTTCTATACTATAAAGGCATCGAAGTTCGGTACCCAGCCTATCCATGTGTTCCACATGCTTTCTTTCCCTGGGGTGTATTCCAGAAAGCAGGGTTAACTTACATGAACTAAACCCTGAACTCTCGGTTGATTAACCCCAAACCTTGCTTACTCGAGGTATGTGGTTCCAAAAACACGTCCGGGAGTAAGTTCATTCAACTCAGAGTATGTTCCTGGTTAAGACTCAAGACTTATCGCCACCTTACTGATGGCTGTGCCATCATTTAATTTTTTTTCCAATCCTTGAGAATGTAAATTGTATTATTTGTTTTATGCTAATTATACATTAAGTCATATCAGATATGTATTTTGATTTAGAATTCAGACATTGAAAATACCACTCCATGTGTGAGATATAACATGTAATAAATAAAATATATAAATATATATAAGTTAAACATTACTTTGTCATATTGTTTTTATAATTTATGCATACCTCTTAATACATAATTTATAGATAACTCTTATATATGCCAATAAAATAAATAATCATATTAGAATAATATATTACCTTATTTATTACTTATATTAGCGCTTCCTCATTAACATATCATATCATATCATATATATATATATATATATATATATATATATATATATATATATATATATATATATATATATAAAATAGGCTATATTACATATTGTAATATTATATAATAATCTGTCACCCCATTGAAGGCTCGCTGTAGTGAACTAACCCTGGAACATAACCTGCTCCGGAGCAGGTTAAGTTTAGAGAGTGAGTTGCTATGACTACTAACATACCCTGAAAGTTACCTCTGTTTTTGGAACCCAAAGTTGAGGTTATCCGCTTACTTACTCTTAAACATACCCGGGTATGTCACATAACCTGCTTTCTGGAATACCCCCCTGGTCAAGCTCTCTTGTTTAACCCTTGTTCTCACTTCATTAATTGTGGTCACCTGGCCTCTGTTTACTTTCCTCCTGTTATTGTCATGGTCTTGTCATGATCCTGTCTCTATCTCTCTCTTTTTCTCTCTCTGTCTCCCCCTGCTGGTTTCTCCCCTCCTGTCTCCCTCGCTCTTCGCTTCTGTGTCACAGCTGACTTCACTTCTCATTAAGATAATTCCCCCTCCACCTGGTTCTCATCTTGCCTTGTTATTTGGGCTACTTGTACCCTCTCGTTCTCGTGTCTCTTTGTCAGATTGTTACTTCCGTATGAGGCTGTTATCTTTGTCATCTTCACTAGAAGTTGGTCTTGTCCTGTCGTGTCCTGTATAATCGTTGATGGGTTAGTTTACTGCTATCACTGCCCGTACTTCTCTGTGCTCACCATTTGCACCCCATAGAACCTTACCTGCTGTCCAACGCTGCGGCCTCCCCGCTCTGCGAGCTCTCATCTCCGGTTCTCCCTTGAGCCCGGTCTAGCCTCCGCCTCGCCAGCCTGCTGGTCGTTCCAGCCACAGAGGTCACCTGTGTTATTTATACCCAGCCTTCGGGCCTCCCTCGGTTCTCATCGTTTGTACTCCTTGGTTGGATTTACCTGTGGCTTTCCCTTGTTTAATTAAAGACTGTCATTTTGCCCTCGCATTTGAGTCCTCTCTCTTCAATACCCATCACAGTTATATTGTTCCTTTTCGTCCTCTTGTGTTGGCTGGTTTGTCATGTGCTCTAGAGACAGTTACTGACTCGCTGTTCTTTTTTCCAGTCTTGCTCCGTTATTAGCTTTGATTGTCTGTCCTTGTTGTAGGTTTTGCTTTTGATTTCTCTCTCTTTTTCTTTTTTTATCTTCAATGATGTTGCTCAAATTTACTTGTAATGTTTTCTCCAGTCATGCTCTACCAGCCTGACGCAATTATCACAAATACTTTGTTTGGAGTATTTATGCAGTTGATCAAACATAATAGTTGCACTTGTGGGGGTAGGAAAACAAAGTTCTTTAAAGATAAAGTATGAATGCTCTAACCCAGGGGTGCCCACACGGTTTTGTGTGAGGTTCTACTTTTCAAATGCTAAACTCAATGAGATCTACCCCCCCCACCCACCCACCCAAAATAAAAAAAAAAACAAATTGTGGGGACCAACACATTTATGAGTATATTCAATTAATATAATAATAATGAAAAAAGATTAAATGATGATATTTTTAAATTTTAACATTACATTTGAAAACACCTGGTTGTGGTCTTAAAAAGGTCCACGAGCCTGGACTTAAACTCCAGACAAACAAAGCGCAACTGCGTTTTGTGCCAGGCTGCCCAAAATGTTATCGGAGGTGACAACTGTCACTCGATGAAAAAATATTAACGATTGACTGCCCTAGTTGAAATACTCCATACTCTATAGTCTTAGGTGACTTATTACAGCTTCACTCCTCTGTGTTCAGTTTCTTGTGGGATCGCTGTATTGGATGGTGATGTTGAGTGGTGTCCCTCCACACCATATCTATGGGAAGGAACCAAGGTGTCCGGTGGGGTGATGCTCTCACTCACCCTTGCTCAGCTGAGTCACTCTTACCATAGCGAGTACCTGCTTTATATCTCTCACTGACAGTGAAGATCAATAGTGAAGCCTCGCTCGGTGGGTGACGGTTGGGGTCTAGTTCAGCTTCTCGCAGTTGGCCGACTCTGTCTGTTTTGTCTTTGATTAATGTTTCTTTCTTTGTCGTGTCTTTACACGTTGCTTTGTCTTTGTGTCTTCCATGTGTCCCACCTGCGTTCTTTCGCTGGTCACGCTCTCTTGTTTAACCCTTGTTCTCACTTCATTAATTGTGGTCACCTGGCCTCTGTTTACTCTCCTCCTGTTATATTGTTCCTTTTCGTCCTCTTGTGTTGGCTGGTTTGTCATGTGCTCTAGAGACAGTTACTGACTCGCTGTTCTTTTTTCCAGTCTTGCTCCGTTATTAGCTTTGATTGTCTGTCCTTGTTGTATGTTTTGCTTTTGATTTCTCTCTCTTTTTCTTTTTTTATCTTCAATGATGTTGCTCAAATTTACTTGTAATGTTTTCTTTAGTTTTTCATCAGTCTCCTTTCTAGTCTGGTCTTCTCCTTATTATTATTGATTTGATACTGGTAGTCTAATCATATGTATTTCCTTGTGTTTGACGAGTTGTGTTTTGTGGTCTTGAGTGTAGACTTGTTGTGTGTTCTTGTGTGTTCTTGCTGTGTTTTCCCTCCAGTCATGCTCTACAAGCCTCACACTTTTATCACAAATACTTTGTTTGCAGTATGTATGCAGTTGATCAAACATAATAGTTGCACTTGTGGGGGTAGGAAAACAAAGTTATTTAAAGATAAAGTATGAATGCTCTAACCCAGGGGTGCCCACACGGTTTTGTGTGAGGTTCTACTTTTCAAATGCTAAACTCAATGAGATCTATCCCCCCCACCCAAAAAAAAAAAAAAAAAAAAATTGTGGGGACCAACACATTTATCAGTATATTCAATTAATATAATAATAATGAAAAAAGATTAAATTATGATATTTGTAAATTTTAACATTACATTTGAAAACAAACATAATAGTTGCACTTGTGGGGGTAGGAAAACAAAGTTCTTTAAAGATAAAGTATGAATGCTCTAACCCAGGGGTGCCCACACGGTTTTGTGTGAGGTTCTACTTTTCAAATGCTAAACTCAATGAGATCTACCCCCCCCCACCCAAAATTAAAAAAAAAAACAAATTGTGGGGACCAACACATTTATGAATATATTCAATTAATATAATAATAATGAAAAAAGATTAAATGATGATATTTTTAAATTTTAACATTACATTTGAAAACACCTGGTTGTGGTCTTAAAAAGGTCCACGAGCCTGGACTTAAACTCCAGACAAACAAAGCGCAACTGCGTTTTGTGCCAGGCTGCCCAAAATGTTATCGGAGGTGACAACTGTCACTCGATGAAAAAATATTAACGATTGACTGCCCTAGTTGAAATACTCCATACTCTATAGTCTTAGGTGACTTATTACAGCTTCACTCCTCTGTGTTCAGTTTCTTGTGGGATCGCTGTATTGGATGGTGATGTTGAGTGGTGTCCCTCCACACCATATCTATGGGAAGGAACCAAGGTGTCCGGTGGGGTGATGCTCTCACTCACCCTTGCTCAGCTGAGTCACTCTTACCATAGCGAGTACCTGCTTTATATCTCTCACTGACAGTGAAGATCAATAGTGAAGCCTCGCTCGGTGGGTGACGGTTGGGGTCTAGTTCAGCTTCTCGCAGTTGGCCGACTCTGTCTGTTTTGTCTTTGATTAATGTTTCTTTCTTTGTCGTGTCTTTACACGTTGCTTTGTCTTTGTGTCTTCCATGTGTCCCACCTGCGTTCTTTCCCTGGTCACGCTCTCTTGTTTAACCCTTGTTCTCACTTCATTAATTGTGGTCACCTGGCCTCTGTTTACTCTCCTCCTGTTATATTGTTCCTTTTCGTCCTCTTGTGTTGGCTGGTTTGTCATGTGCTCTAGAGACAGTAACTGACTCGCTGCTCTTTTTTCCAGTCTTGCTCTGTTATTAGCTGTGATTGTCTGTCCTTGTTGTAGTTGTTGCTTTTGATTTCTCTCTTTTTTCTTTTTTTATTTTCAATGATGTTGCTCATATTTACTCGTAATGTTTTCTTTAGTTTTTCATCAGTATCCTTTCTAGTCTTGTCTTCTCCTTAATGTTATTGATTTGATACTGGTAGTCTAGTCTTATGTATTTCCTTGTGTTTGACGAGTTGTGTTTTGTGGTCTTGAGTGTAGACTTGTTGTGTGTTCTTGTGTGTTTTTGCTGTGTTTTCCCTCCAGTCATGCTCTACAAGCCTCACACTTTTATCACAAATACTTTGTTTGCAGTATGTATGCAGTTGATCAAACATAATAGTTGCACTTGTGGGGGTAGGAAAACAAAGTTCTTTAAAGATAAAGTATGAATGCTCTAACCCAGGGGTGCCCACACGGTTTTGTGTTGAGGTTCTACTTTTCAAATGCTAAACTCAATGAGATCTATCCCCCCCACCCAAAATAAAATAAAATAAATTGTGGGGACACACACATTTATCAGTATATTCAATTAATATAATAATAATGAAAAAAAGATTAAATCATGATATTTTTAAATTTTAACATTACATTTGAAAACACCTGGTTGTGGTCTTAAAAAGGTCCACGAGCCTGGACTTAAACTCCAGACAAACAAAGCGCAACTGCGTTTTGTGCCAGGCTGCCCAAAATGTTATCGGAGGTGACAACTGTCACTCGATGAAAAAATATTAACGATTGACTGCCCTAGTTGAAATACTCCATACTCTATAGTCTTAGGTGACTTATTACAGCTTCACTCCTCTGTGTTCAGTTTCTTGTGGGATCGCTGTATTGGATGGTGATGTTGAGTGGTGTCCCTCCACACCATATCTATGGGAAGGAACCAAGGTGTCCGGTGGGGTGATGCTCTCACTCACCCTTGCTCAGCTGAGTCACTCTTACCATAGCGAGTACCTGCTTTATATCTCTCACTGACAGTGAAGATCAATAGTGAAGCCTCGCTCGGTGGGTGACGGTTGGGGTCTAGTTCAGCTTCTCGCAGTTGGCCGACTCTGTCTGTTTTGTCTTTGATTAATGTTTCTTTATTTGTCGTGTATTTATACGTTGCTTTGTCTTTGTGTCTTCCATGTGTCCCACCTGCGTTCTTTCCCTGGTCACGCTCTCTTGTTTAACCCTTGTTCTCACTTCATTAATTGTGATCACCTGGCCTCTGTTTACTCTCCTCCTGTTATATTGTTCCTTTTCGTCCTCTTGTGTTGGCTGGTTTGTCATGTGCTCTAGAGACAGTTACTGACTCGCTGTTCTTTTTTCCAGTCTTGCTCCGTTATTAGCTTTGATTGTCTGTCCTTGTTGTAGGTTTTGCTTTTGATTTCTCTCTCTTTTTCTTTTTTTATCTTCAATGATGTTGCTCATATTTACTTGTAATGTTTTCTTTAGTTTTTCATCAGTCTCCTTTCTAGTCTGGTCTTCTCCTTATTATTATTGATTTGATACTGGTAGTCTAATCATATGTATTTCCTTGTGTTTGACGAGTTGTGTTTTGTGGTCTTGAGTGTAGACTTGTTGTGTGTTCTTGTGTGTTTTTGCTGTGTTTTCCCTCCAGTCATGCTGTACCAGCCTGACACAATTATCACAAATACTTTGTTTGGAGTATTTATGCAGTTGATCAAACATAATAGTTGCACTTGTGGGGGTAGGAAAACAAAGTTCTTTAAAGATAAAGTATGAATGCTCTAACCCAGGGGTGCCCACACGGTTTTGTGTGAGGTTCTACTTTTCAAATGCTAAACTCAATGAGATCTACCCCCCCCACCCCCCCACCCCCACCCAAAATAAAAAAAAAAACAAATTGTGGGGACCAACACATTTATGAGTATATTCAATTAATATAATAATAATGAAAAAAGATTAAATGATGATATTTTTAAATTTTAACATTACATTTGAAAACACCTGGTTGTGGTCTTAAAAAGGTCCACGAGCCTGGACTTAAACTCCAGACAAACAAAGCGCAACTGCGTTTTGTGCCAGGCTGCCCAAAATGTTATCGGAGGTGACAACTGTCACTCGATGAAAAAATATTAACGATTGACTGCCCTAGTTGAAATACTCCATACTCTATAGTCTTAGGTGACTTATTACAGCTTCACTCCTCTGTGTTCAGTTTCTTGTGGGATCGCTGTATTGGATGGTGATGTTGAGTGGTGTCCCTCCACACCATATCTATGGGAAGGAACCAAGGTGTCCGGTGGGGTGATGCTCTCACTCACCCTTGCTCAGCTGAGTCACTCTTACCATAGCGAGTACCTGCTTTATATCTCTCACTGACAGTGAAGATCAATAGTGAAGCCTCGCTCGGTGGGTGACGGTTGGGGTCTAGTTCAGCTTCTCGCAGTTGGCCGACTCTGTCTGTTTTGTCTTTGATTAATGTTTCTTTCTTTGTCGTGTCTTTACACGTTGCTTTGTCTTTGTGTCTTCCATGTGTCCCACCTGCGTTCTTTCCGTTGTCACGCTCTCTTGTTTAACCCTTGTTCTCACTTCATTAATTGTGGTCACCTGGCCTCTGTTTACTCTCCTCCTGTTATATTGTTCCTTTTCGTCCTCTTGTGTTGGCTGGTTTGTCATGTGCTCTAGAGACAGTTACTGACTCGCTGTTCTTTTTTCCAGTCTTGCTCCGTTATTAGCTTTGATTGTCTGTCCTTGTTGTAGGTTTTGCTTTTGATTTCTCTCTCTTTTTCTTTTTTTATCTTCAATGATGTTGCTCATATTTACTTGTAATGTTTTCTTTAGTTTTTCATCAGTCTCCTTTCTAGTCTGGTCTTCTCCTTATTATTATTGATTTGATACTGGTAGTCTAATCATATGTATTTCCTTGTGTTTGACGAGTTGTGTTTTGTGGTCTTGAGTGTAGACTTGTTGTGTGTTCTTGTGTGTTCTTGCTGTGTTTTCCCTCCAGTCATGCTCTACAAGCCTCACACTTTTATCACAAATACTTTGTTTGCAGTATGTATGCAGTTGATCAAACATAATAGTTGCACTTGTGGGGGTAGGAAAACAAAGTTCTTTAAAGATAAAGTATGAATGCTCTAACCCAGGGGTGCCCACACGGTTTTGTGTTGAGGTTCTACTTTTCAAATGCTAAACTCAATGAGATCTATCCCCCCCACCCAAAATAAAATAAAATAAATTGTGGGGACACACACATTTATCAGTATATTCAATTAATATAATAATAATGAAAAAAAGATTAAATCATGATATTTTTAAATTTTAACATTACATTTGAAAACACCTGGTTGTGGTCTTAAAAAGGTCCACGAGCCTGGACTTAAACTCCAGACAAACAAAGCGCAACTGCGTTTTGTGCCAGGCTGCCCAAAATGTTATCGAAGGTGACAACTGTCACTCGATGAAAAAATATTAACGATTGACTGCCCTAGTTGAAATACTCCATACTCTATAGTCTTAGGTGACTTATTACAGCTTCACTCCTCTGTGTTCAGTTTCTTGTGGGATCGCTGTATTGGATGGTGATGTTGAGTGGTGTCCCTCCACACCATATCTATGGGAAGGAACAAAGGTGTCCGGTGGGGTGATGCTCTCACTCACCCTTGCTCAGCTGAGTCACTCTTACCATAGCGAGTACCTGCTTTATATCTCTCACTGACAGTGAAGATCAATAGTGAAGCCTCGCTCGGTGGGTGACGGTTGGGGTCTAGTTCAGCTTCTCGCAGTTGGCCGACTCTGTCTGTTTTGTCTTTGATTAATGTTTCTTTCTTTGTCGTGTCTTTACACGTTGCTTTGTCTTTGTGTCTTCCATGTGTCCCACCTGCGTTCTTTCCCTGGTCACGCTCTCTTGTTTAACCCTTGTTCTCACTTCATTAATTGTGGTCACCTGGCCTCTGTTTACTCTCCTCCTGTTATATTGTTCCTTTTCGTCCTCTTGTGTTGGCTGGTTTGTCATGTGCTCTAGAGACAGTTACTGACTCGCTGTTCTTTTTTCCAGTCTTGCTCCGTTATTAGCTTTGATTGTCTGTCCTTGTTGTAGGTTTTGCTTTTGATTTCTCTCTCTTTTTCTTTTTTTATCTTCAATGATGTTGCTCATATTTACTTGTAATGTTTTCATCAGTCTCCTTTCTAGTCTGGTCTTCTCCTTATTATTATTGATTTGATACTGGTAGTCTAATCATATGTATTTCCTTGTGTTTGACGAGTTGTGTTTTGTGGTCTTGAGTGTAGACTTGTTGTGTGTTCTTGTGTGTTCTTGCTGTGTTTTCCCTCCAGTCATGCTCTACAAGCCTCACACTTTTATCACAAATACTTTGTTTGCAGTATGTATGCAGTTGATCAAACATAATAGTTGCACTTGTGGGGGTAGGAAAACAAAGTTCTTTAAAGATAAAGTATGAATGCTCTAACCCAGGGGTGCCCACACGGTTTTGTGTTGAGGTTCTACTTTTCAAATGCTAAACTCAATGAGATCTATCCCCCCCACCCAAAATAAAATAAAATAAATTGTGGGGACACACACATTTATCAGTATATTCAATTAATATAATAATAATGAAAAAAGATTAAATGATGATATTTTTAAATTTTAACATTACATTTGAAAACACCTGGTTGTGGTCTTAAAAAGGTCCACTAGCCTGGACTTAAACTCCAGACAAACAAAGCGCAACTGCGTTTTGTGCCAGGCTGCCCAAAATGTTATCGGAGGTGACAACTGTCACTCGATGAAAAAATATTAACGATTGACTGCCCTAGTTGAAATACTCCATACTCTATAGTCTTAGGTGACTTATTACAGCTTCACTCCTCTGTGTTCAGTTTCTTGTGGGATCGCTGTATTGGATGGTGATGTTGAGTGGTGTCCCTCCACACCATATCTATGGGAAGGAACCAAGGTGTCCGGTGGGGTGATGCTCTCACTCACCCTTGCTCAGCTGAGTCACTCTTACCATAGCGAGTACCTGCTTTATATCTCTCACTGACAGTGAAGATCAATAGTGAAGCCTCGCTCGGTGGGTGACGGTTGGGGTCTAGTTCAGCTTCTCGCAGTTGGCCGACTCTGTCTGTTTTGTCTTTGATTAATGTTTCTTTCTTTGTCGTGTCTTTACACGTTGCTTTGTCTTTGTGTCTTCCATGTGTCCCACCTGCGTTCTTTCCCTGGTCACGCTCTCTTGTTTAACCCTTGTTCTCACTTCATTAATTGTGATCACCTGGCCTCTGTTTACTCTCCTCCTGTTATATTGTTCCTTTTCGTCCTCTTGTGTTGGCTGGTTTGTCATGTGCTCTAGAGACAGTTACTGACTCGCTGTTCTTTTTTCCAGTCTTGCTCCGTTATTAGCTTTGATTGTCTGTCCTTGTTGTAGGTTTTGCTTTTGATTTCTCTCTCTTTTTCTTTTTTTATCTTCAATGATGTTGCTCATATTTACTTGTAATGTTTTCTTTAGTTTTTCATCAGTCTCCTTTCTAGTCTGGTCTTCTCCTTATTATTATTGATTTGATACTGGTAGTCTAATCATATGTATTTCCTTGTGTTTGACGAGTTGTGTTTTGTGGTCTTGAGTGTAGACTTGTTGTGTGTTCTTGTGTGTTTTTGCTGTGTTTTCCCTCCAGTCATGCTGTACCAGCCTGACGCAATTATCACAAATACTTTGTTTGGAGTATTTATGCAGTTGATCAAACATAATAGTTGCACTTGTGGGGGTAGGAAAACAAAGTTCTTTAAAGATAAAGTATGAATGCTCTAACCCAGGGGTGCCCACACGGTTTTGTGTGAGGTTCTACTTTTCAAATGCTAAACTCAATGAGATCTACCCCCCCCACCCCCCCACCCCCACCCAAAATTAAAAAAAAAACAAATTGTGGGGACCAACACATTTATGAGTATATTCAATTAATATAATAATAATGAAAAAAGATTAAATGATGATATTTTTAAATTTTAACATTACATTTGAAAACACCTGGTTGTGGTCTTAAAAAGGTCCACGAGCCTGGACTTAAACTCCAGACAAACAAAGCGCAACTGCGTTTTGTGCCAGGCTGCCCAAAATGTTATCGGAGGTGACAACTGTCACTCGATGAAAAAATATTAACGATTGACTGCCCTAGTTGAAATACTCCATACTCTATAGTCTTAGGTGACTTATTACAGCTTCACTCCTCTGTGTTCAGTTTCTTGTGGGATCGCTGTATTGGATGGTGATGTTGAGTGGTGTCCCTCCACACCTTATCTATGGGAAGGAACCAAGGTGTCCGGTGGGGTGATGCTCTCACTCACCCTTGCTCAGCTGAGTCACTCTTACCATAGCGAGTACCTGCTTTATATCTCTCACTGACAGTGAAGATCAATAGTGAAGCCTCGCTCGGTGGGTGACGGTTGGGGTCTAGTTCAGCTTCTCGCAGTTGGCCGACTCTGTCTGTTTTGTCTTTGATTAATGTTTCTTTCTTTGTCGTGTCTTTACACGTTGCTTTGTCTTTGTGTCTTCCATGTGTCCCACCTGCGTTCTTTCCCTGGTCACGCTCTCTTGTTTAACCCTTGTTCTCACTTCATTAATTGTGGTCACCTGGCCTCTGTTTACTCTCCTCCTGTTATATTGTTCCTTTTCGTCCTCTTGTGTTGGCTGGTTTGTCATGTGCTCTAGAGACAGTTACTGACTCGCTGTTCTTTTTTCCAGTCTTGCTCCGTTATTAGCTTTGATTGTCTGTCCTTGTTGTAGGTTTTGCTTTTGATTTCTCTCTCTTTTTCTTTTTTTATCTTCAATGATGTTGCTCATATTTACTTGTAATGTTTTCTTTAGTTTTTCATCAGTCTCCTTTCTAGTCTGGTCTTCTCCTTATTATTATTGATTTGATACTGGTAGTCTAATCATATGTATTTCCTTGTGTTTGACGAGTTGTGTTTTGTGGTCTTGAGTGTAGACTTGTTGTGTGTTCTTGTGTGTTCTTGCTGTGTTTTCCCTCCAGTCATGCTCTACAAGCCTCACACTTTTATCACAAATACTTTGTTTGCAGTATGTATGCAGTTGATCAAACATAATAGTTGCACTTGTGGGGGTAGGAAAACAAAGTTCTTTAAAGATAAAGTATGAATGCTCTAACCCAGGGGTGCCCACACGGTTTTGTGTTGAGGTTCTACTTTTCAAATGCTAAACTCAATGAGATCTATCCCCCCCACCCAAAATAAAATAAAATAAATTGTGGGGACACACACATTTATCAGTATATTCAATTAATATAATAATAATGAAAAAAAGATTAAATGATGATATTTTTAAATTTTAACATTACATTTGAAAACACCTGGTTGTGGTCTTAAAAAGGTCCACGAGCCTGGACTTAAACTCCAGACAAACAAAGCGCAACTGCGTTTTGTGCCAGGCTGCCCAAAATGTTATCGGAGGTGACAACTGTCACTCGATGAAAAAATATTAACGATTGACTGCCCTAGTTGAAATACTCCATACTCTATAGTCTTAGGTGACTTATTACAGCTTCACTCCTCTGTGTTCAGTTTCTTGTGGGATCGCTGTATTGGATGGTGATGTTGAGTGGTGTCCCTCCACACCATATCTATGGGAAGGAACCAAGGTGTCCGGTGGGGTGATGCTCTCACTCACCCTTGCTCAGCTGAGTCACTCTTACCATAGCGAGTACCTGCTTTATATCTCTCACTGACAGTGAAGATCAATAGTGAAGCCTCGCTCGGTGGGTGACGGTTGGGGTCTAGTTCAGCTTCTCGCAGTTGGCCGACTCTGTCTGTTTTGTCTTTGATTAATGTTTCTTTCTTTGTCGTGTCTTTACACGTTGCTTTGTCTTTGTGTCTTCCATGTGTCCCACCTGCGTTCTTTCCCTGGTCACGCTCTCTTGTTTAACCCTTGTTCTCACTTCATTAATTGTGGTCACCTGGCCTCTGTTTACTCTCCTCCTGTTATATTGTTCCTTTTCGTCCTCTTGTGTTGGCTGGTTTGTCATGTGCTCTAGAGACAGTTACTGACTCGCTGTTCTTTTTTCCAGTCTTGCTCCGTTATTAGCTTTGATTGTCTGTCCTTGTTGTAGGTTTTGCTTTTGATTTCTCTCTCTTTTTCTTTTTTTATCTTCAATGATGTTGCTCATATTTACTTGTAATGTTTTCATCAGTCTCCTTTCTAGTCTGGTCTTCTCCTTATTATTATTGATTTGATACTGGTAGTCTAATCATATGTATTTCCTTGTGTTTGACGAGTTGTGTTTTGTGGTCTTGAGTGTAGACTTGTTGTGTGTTCTTGTGTGTTCTTGCTGTGTTTTCCCTCCAGTCATGCTCTACAAGCCTCACACTTTTATCACAAATACTTTGTTTGCAGTATGTATGCAGTTGATCAAACATAATAGTTGCACTTGTGGGGGTAGGAAAACAAAGTTCTTTAAAGATAAAGTATGAATGCTCTAACCCAGGGGTGCCCACACGGTTTTGTGTTGAGGTTCTACTTTTCAAATGCTAAACTCAATGAGATCTATCCCCCCCACCCAAAATAAAATAAAATAAATTGTGGGGACACACACATTTATCAGTATATTCAATTAATATAATAATAATGAAAAAAGATTAAATGATGATATTTTTAAATTTTAACATTACATTTGAAAACACCTGGTTGTGGTCTTAAAAAGGTCCACTAGCCTGGACTTAAACTCCAGACAAACAAAGCGCAACTGCGTTTTGTGCCAGGCTGCCCAAAATGTTATCGGAGGTGACAACTGTCACTCGATGAAAAAATATTAACGATTGACTGCCCTAGTTGAAATACTCCATACTCTATAGTCTTAGGTGACTTATTACAGCTTCACTCCTCTGTGTTCAGTTTCTTGTGGGATCGCTGTATTGGATGGTGATGTTGAGTGGTGTCCCTCCACACCATATCTATGGGAAGGAACCAAGGTGTCCGGTGGGGTGATGCTCTCACTCACCCTTGCTCAGCTGAGTCACTCTTACCATAGCGAGTACCTGCTTTATATCTCTCACTGACAGTGAAGATCAATAGTGAAGCCTCGCTCGGTGGGTGACGGTTGGGGTCTAGTTCAGCTTCTCGCAGTTGGCCGACTCTGTCTGTTTTGTCTTTGATTAATGTTTCTTTCTTTGTCGTGTCTTTACACGTTGCTTTGTCTTTGTGTCTTCCATGTGTCCCACCTGCGTTCTTTCCCTGGTCACGCTCTCTTGTTTAACCCTTGTTCTCACTTCATTAATTGTGATCACCTGGCCTCTGTTTACTCTCCTCCTGTTATATTGTTCCTTTTCGTCCTCTTGTGTTGGCTGGTTTGTCATGTGCTCTAGAGACAGTTACTGACTCGCTGTTCTTTTTTCCAGTCTTGCTCCGTTATTAGCTTTGATTGTCTGTCCTTGTTGTAGGTTTTGCTTTTGATTTCTCTCTCTTTTTCTTTTTTTATCTTCAATGATGTTGCTCATATTTACTTGTAATGTTTTCTTTAGTTTTTCATCAGTCTCCTTTCTAGTCTGGTCTTCTCCTTATTATTATTGATTTGATACTGGTAGTCTAATCATATGTATTTCCTTGTGTTTGACGAGTTGTGTTTTGTGGTCTTGAGTGTAGACTTGTTGTGTGTTCTTGTGTGTTTTTGCTGTGTTTTCCCTCCAGTCATGCTGTACCAGCCTGACGCAATTATCACAAATACTTTGTTTGGAGTATTTATGCAGTTGATCAAACATAATAGTTGCACTTGTGGGGGTAGGAAAACAAAGTTCTTTAAAGATAAAGTATGAATGCTCTAACCCAGGGGTGCCCACACGGTTTTGTGTGAGGTTCTACTTTTCAAATGCTAAACTCAATGAGATCTACCCCCCCCACCCCCCCACCCCCACCCAAAATTAAAAAAAAAACAAATTGTGGGGACCAACACATTTATGAGTATATTCAATTAATATAATAATAATGAAAAAAGATTAAATGATGATATTTTTAAATTTTAACATTACATTTGAAAACACCTGGTTGTGGTCTTAAAAAGGTCCACGAGCCTGGACTTAAACTCCAGACAAACAAAGCGCAACTGCGTTTTGTGCCAGGCTGCCCAAAATGTTATCGGAGGTGACAACTGTCACTCGATGAAAAAATATTAACGATTGACTGCCCTAGTTGAAATACTCCATACTCTATAGTCTTAGGTGACTTATTACAGCTTCACTCCTCTGTGTTCAGTTTCTTGTGGGATCGCTGTATTGGATGGTGATGTTGAGTGGTGTCCCTCCACACCTTATCTATGGGAAGGAACCAAGGTGTCCGGTGGGGTGATGCTCTCACTCACCCTTGCTCAGCTGAGTCACTCTTACCATAGCGAGTACCTGCTTTATATCTCTCACTGACAGTGAAGATCAATAGTGAAGCCTCGCTCGGTGGGTGACGGTTGGGGTCTAGTTCAGCTTCTCGCAGTTGGCCGACTCTGTCTGTTTTGTCTTTGATTAATGTTTCTTTCTTTGTCGTGTCTTTACACGTTGCTTTGTCTTTGTGTCTTCCATGTGTCCCACCTGCGTTCTTTCCCTGGTCACGCTCTCTTGTTTAACCCTTGTTCTCACTTCATTAATTGTGGTCACCTGGCCTCTGTTTACTCTCCTCCTGTTATATTGTTCCTTTTCGTCCTCTTGTGTTGGCTGGTTTGTCATGTGCTCTAGAGACAGTTACTGACTCGCTGTTCTTTTTTCCAGTCTTGCTCCGTTATTAGCTTTGATTGTCTGTCCTTGTTGTAGGTTTTGCTTTTGATTTCTCTCTCTTTTTCTTTTTTTATCTTCAATGATGTTGCTCATATTTACTTGTAATGTTTTCTTTAGTTTTTCATCAGTCTCCTTTCTAGTCTGGTCTTCTCCTTATTATTATTGATTTGATACTGGTAGTCTAATCATATGTATTTCCTTGTGTTTGACGAGTTGTGTTTTGTGGTCTTGAGTGTAGACTTGTTGTGTGTTCTTGTGTGTTCTTGCTGTGTTTTCCCTCCAGTCATGCTCTACAAGCCTCACACTTTTATCACAAATACTTTGTTTGCAGTATGTATGCAGTTGATCAAACATAATAGTTGCACTTGTGGGGGTAGGAAAACAAAGTTCTTTAAAGATAAAGTATGAATGCTCTAACCCAGGGGTGCCCACACGGTTTTGTGTTGAGGTTCTACTTTTCAAATGCTAAACTCAATGAGATCTATCCCCCCCACCCAAAATAAAATAAAATAAATTGTGGGGACACACACATTTATCAGTATATTCAATTAATATAATAATAATGAAAAAAAGATTAAATGATGATATTTTTAAATTTTAACATTACATTTGAAAACACCTGGTTGTGGTCTTAAAAAGGTCCACGAGCCTGGACTTAAACTCCAGACAAACAAAGCGCAACTGCGTTTTGTGCCAGGCTGCCCAAAATGTTATCGGAGGTGACAACTGTCACTCGATGAAAAAATATTAACGATTGACTGCCCTAGTTGAAATACTCCATACTCTATAGTCTTAGGTGACTTATTACAGCTTCACTCCTCTGTGTTCAGTTTCTTGTGGGATCGCTGTATTGGATGGTGATGTTGAGTGGTGTCCCTCCACACCATATCTATGGGAAGGAACCAAGGTGTCCGGTGGGGTGATGCTCTCACTCACCCTTGCTCAGCTGAGTCACTCTTACCATAGCGAGTACCTGCTTTATATCTCTCACTGACAGTGAAGATCAATAGTGAAGCCTCGCTCGGTGGGTGACGGTTGGGGTCTAGTTCAGCTTCTCGCAGTTGGCCGACTCTGTCTGTTTTGTCTTTGATTAATGTTTCTTTCTTTGTCGTTTCTTTACACGTTGCTTTGTCTTTGTGTCTTCCATGTGTCCCACCTGCGTTCTTTCCCTGGTCACGCTCTCTTGTTTAACCCTTGTTCTCACTTCATTAATTGTGGTCACCTGGCCTCTGTTTACTCTCCTCCTGTTATATTGTTCCTTTTCGTCCTCTTGTGTTGGCTGGTTTGTCATGTGCTCTAGAGACAGTTACTGACTCGCTGTTCTTTTTTCCAGTCTTGCTCCGTTATTAGCTTTGATTGTCTGTCCTTGTTGTAGGTTTTGCTTTTGATTTCTCTCTCTTTTTCTTTTTTTATCTTCAATGATGTTGCTCATATTTACTTGTAATGTTTTCTTTAGTTTTCATCAGTCTCCTTTCTAGTCTGGTCTTCTCCTTATTATTATTGATTTGATACTGGTAGTCTAATCATATGTATTTCCTTGTGTTTGACGAGTTGTGTTTTGTGGTCTTGAGTGTAGACTTGTTGTGTGTTCTTGTGTGTTTTTGCTGTGTTTTCCCTCCAGTCATGCTGTACCAGCCTGACGCAATTATCACAAATACTTTGTTTGCAGTATGTATGCAGTTGATCAAACATAATAGTTGCACTTGTGGGGGTAGGAAAACAAAGTTCTTTAAAGATAAAGTATGAATGCTCTAACCCAGGGGTGCCCACACGGTTTTGTGTGAGGATCTACTTTTCAAATGCTAAACTCAATGAGATCTATCCCCCCCACCCAAAATTAAAAAAAAAAAATTTGTGGGGACCAACACATTTATCAGTATATTCAATTCATATAATAATAATGAAAAAAGATTAAATTATGATATTTTTAAATTTTAACATTACATTTGAAAACACCTGGTTGTGGTCTTAAAAAGGTCCACGAACCTGGACTTCAACTCCAGACAAACAAAGCGCAACTGCGTTTTGTGCCAGGCTGCCCAAAATGTTATCGGAGGTGACAACTGTCGCTCGATGAAAAAATATTAACGATTGACTGCCCTAGTTGAAATACTCCATACTCTATAGTCTTAGGTGACTTATTACAGCTTCACTCCTTTGTGTTCAGTTTCTTGTGGGATCGCTGTATTGGATGGTGATGTTGAGTGGTGTCCCTCCACACCATATCTATGGGAAGGAACCAAGGTGTCCGGTGGGGTGATGCTCTCACTCACCCTTGCTCAGCTGAGTCATTCTTACCATAGCGAGTACCTGCTTTATATCTCTCACTGACAGTGAAGATCAATAGTGAAGCCTCGCTCGGTGGGTGACGGTTGGGGTCTAGTTCAGCTTCTTGCGGGAGGCCGACTGTGTCTGTTTTGTCTTTGATTAATGTTTCTTTCTTTGTCGTGTCTTTACACGTTGCTTTGTCTTTGTGTCTTCCATGTGTCCCACCTGCGTTCTTTCCCTGGTCACGCTCTCTTGTTTAACCCTTGTTCTCACTTCATTAATTGTGGTCACCTGGCCCCCGTTTACTTTCCTCCTGTTATATTGTTCCTTTTCGTCCTCTTGTGTTGGCTGGTTTGTCATGTGCTCTAGAGACAGAAACTGACTCGCTGCCCTTTTTTCCAGTCTTGCTCTGTTATTAGCTGTCATTGTCTGTACTTGTTGTAGTTGTTGCTTTTGATTTCTCTCTTTTTTCTTTTTTTATTTTCAATGATGTTGCTCATATTTACTCGTAATGTTTTCTTTAGTTTTTCATCAGTATCCGTTTTAGTCTTGTCTTCTCCTAAATGTTATTGATTTGATACTGGTAGTCTAGTCTTATGTATTTCCTTGTGTTTGACGAGTTTTGTTTTGTGGTCTTGAGTGTAGACTTGTTGTGTGTTCTTGTGTGTTTTTGCTGTGTTTTCCCTCCAGTCATGCTCTACAAGCCTCACACTTTTATCACAAATACTTTGATTGCAGTATGTATGCAGTTGATCAAACATAATAGTTGCACTTGTGGGGGTAGGAAAACAAAGTTCTTTAAAGATAAAGTATGAATGCTCTAACCCAGGGGTGCCCACACGGTTTTGTGTTGAGGTTCTACTTTTCAAATGCTAAACTCAATGAGATCTATCCCCCCCACCCAAAATAAAATAAAAAATTGTGGGGACACACACATGTATCAGTATATTCAATTAATATAATAATAATGAAAAAAAGATTAAATCATGATATTTTTAAATTTTAACATTACATTTGAAAACACCTGGTTGTGGTCTTAAAAAGGTCCACGAGCCTGGACTTAAACTCCAGACAAACAAAGCGCAACTGCGTTTTGTGCCAGGCTGCCCAAAATGTTATCGAAGGTGACAACTGTCACTCGATGAAAAAATATTAACGATTGACTGCCCTAGTTGAAATACTCCATACTCTATAGTCTTAGGTGACTTATTACAGCTTCACTCCTCTGTGTTCAGTTTCTTGTGGGATCGCTGTATTGGATGGTGATGTTGAGTGGTGTCCCTCCACACCATATCTATGGGAAGGAACCAAGGTGTCCGGTGGGGTGATGCTCTCACTCACCCTTGCTCAGCTGAGTCACTCTTACCATAGCGAGTACCTGCTTTATATCTCTCACTGACAGTGAAGATCAATAGTGAAGCCTCGCTCGGTGGGTGACGGTTGGGGTCTAGTTCAGCTTCTCGCAGTTGGCCGACTCTGTCTGTTTTGTCTTTGATTAATGTTTCTTTCTTTGTCGTTTCTTTACACGTTGCTTTGTCTTTGTGTCTTCCATGTGTCCCACCTGCGTTCTTTCCCTGGTCACGCTCTCTTGTTTAACCCTTGTTCTCACTTCATTAATTGTGGTCACCTGGCCCCCGTTTACTTTCCTCCTGTTATATTGTTCCTTTTCGTCCTCTTGTGTTGGCTGGTTTGTCATGTGCTCTAGAGACAGTAACTGACTCGCTGCTCTTTTTTCCAGTCTTGCTCTGTTATGAGCTGTGATTGTCTGTCCTTGTTGTAGTTGTTGCTTTTGATTTCTGGTGACAACTGTGACAACTGTCACTCGATGAAAAAATATTAACGATTGACTGCCCTAGTTGAAATACTCCATACTCTATAGTCTTAGGTGACTTATTACAGCTTCACTCCTCTGTGTTCAGTTTCTTGTGGGATCGCTGTATTGGATGGTGATGTTGAGTGGTGTCCCTCCACAGCATATGTACGGGAAGGAACCAAGGTGTCCACTGGGGTGATGCTCTCACTTACCCTTGCTCAGCTGAGTCACTCTTACCATAGCGAATACCTGTTTTATATTTCTCACTGACATTGAAGATCATTCATGACTTCACGCTTGCATACAATTAGCTGAGGTATGGAATGCATATTTGGCGTGCTGTCTGGGGAAGGGCTCCGAGTTTGGGAATGGCCTGAACCTAGAGTACACCCGCCCTCCCTGTCTAGTCGTAACATGAACTCGAAGTGAGGAGATGTGTTCGAGGAGGGATGCTGAAAACCATCAATGGATAGAGAGGTAAGTCAGCTGTATTTTTTACTGTGGTATTGATTTCTTAATTGTGGTCCACCGGTGTTGATTAAGCTAAGTATCTGTCGCACACCTCCCAAACCGGAAGAACTCTCGCCAACATCTGACGGAAGCACACACATCAGGAAAACCTGTGCTGGGAGGCTCTCGTTGCAGCTGATGGGATATCAACTCAGAACATCGAATGGGTAAGCCTTGCCAGGCGGGGGGAAAAGATGTGAGCATAGCTGAGAGAGTTTAGACAGTATTTGTCGGGAGGTCGAGACTCGTAACATTGGATGGTTAAGCCTCGCCAACCATAGATTGGAAAGGTAAAGATTGTCTAGCCAGTAGGCTCTCGCTAACGTCCAACGGGAGCGCATGCATTGAACGGGTTAGCCTCTCTAATGATAGAAATGGAAAAGATACGTTTGTCTAGCTGGGAGACTCACCGACATCCGACGGGAGCTTGTACTCATGGCATCTAAAAGGTAAGCCTCTCTAGATGTAAGTTGGAAAGGTAAAGTTGTGTGGCCAGGAAGCTCTCATCAGGATCCAACAGGAACTTCATGCTCGCTGTATCAGCTGGGTAAGCATTGCAGGCAGTAGGATGTAAGTTTTAGGTGGCCGTGAGGCTTTCACCGTCTGATTGGAGCCTCATACTCACGGCATTGGACGGGTAAGCCTCGATGACCGTAGAATGGAAAAGGAGGTTCTCACCGGCCTCACACGGGAGCTGGATATTCGCATATTTGCATCCGACAGGAGCTCAACTCTTGGCATCGAATGTAAGTCTCGCCAATGTCTGTTGGAAGCACACTGTATCGGACGGGTAAGCCTTGCTGGCTGTAGAATAGAAAAGGTAAAGATATCAGGCCGGGAGGCTCTCGCTGGCATCTGGTGGGAGCTCAATACTCATGGCGCCAGATAGGTAAGTTTCGCCGACTGTAAAGGGGGAAGTTAAGGTTGTTTAGCTGTGAGGCTTTCAAAGACGTACGATGGGAGCACACGGCATCGAACGGGTAAGCCTTTATAGTCATAAAATAGAAAAGGTACGTTTGTCTAGCCGGGAGGCTCTTGCCGGCATTCGTGGGAACTCAATATTTGCGGTACCGTATGGGTACACTGGTAGTGGGACGGAAAGGCTAAGAATGCACTGCAGCCTTGCAGCCTTTGACGAGAGTTCAATACTCACGAATGGACAGGGAAGAGACGCCATTAAGGAAAACATTCACTTGACCGGGAAAGCTCTTGCAGCATCTGACCGCAGTTAAATACTCACGGTTGTGGGTGTTGTGGCTTCACAAATGCTTTGCTGCATACCTCAGTTGTAGAGGTGGTTATTTCAGTCAGAGTTGCTCTTCTATCAGACTGAATCAGTCAGCCCATTCTCCTCTGACCTCTAGCATCAACAAGGCATTTTCGCCCACAGGACTGCCGCATACTGGATGTTTTTCCCTTTTCACACCATATTTTATAAACCCTAGAAATGGTTGTGCGTGAAAATCTCAGTAACTGAGCAGAATGTGAAATACTCAGACCGGCCCGTCTGGCACCAACAACCATGCAACACTCTAAATCGCTTAAATCACCTTTCTTTCCCATTCTGACTTTCAGTTTGGATTTCAGGAGATTGTCTTGACCAGGACCACACCCCTAAATGCATTGAAGCAACTGCCATGTAATTGGTTGATTAGATAATTGCATTAATGAAAAATTGAACAGGTGTTCCTAATAATCATTTAGGTGAGTGTACTCACGGCACATGTGAATTAGTTTGCTAGTTTCACTTGATTAGTAATTGCACTTGTTGGTTTTTGATTGTTTACTTGTGGTAAGCCCCTAGAGTGTATAAAAACATTATGGGCCTATATTTGTTAATCATTTAGGTACATAGTTGGTTTAATTGTAATTTTCCTAGCAAAATGTTTTTTTTTTCTCTACACCGTTATGATTTCAATAAACATGAAATAACATAAATATACTTGTGTCGCGACTTCTTCAACAACTTTTTAGCAATTTACCTAAAAATTACTTGCAACACGGCCTGTGCCACTAGCGCAAGGGCTTGTTGTCCGGCTGCATATGACGCTATGGTCGGAAAAGCTGCTGTAAAAAGGTTGAGTTGAAGCAGGAAGTCAGTGGGGCTTTTCTGAGGTGGGATCGGGGGTGCGGCCCAGGCTCGTTGGAAGCCTGCCACTGCCAGTGCTTATGAACAGCCCGGGTCTTGTGTGCCTCAGGGCAATGGAGTGAGGCGAGTTTGAGGCCTTGAGATCTTTGCTTGATATATTGGCCCTGCTGTTATGGATTTAGGAGTGAGGTTGGCTGATTGCTGGGAGACTAATAATTTTGATCGTACAGATCTGCTTATTTACCTTCGCGAGGACTGAGCTGAATTAATCAGCGTTTGTCTCGTTCAACTTACCAATGGAGGAATTGCAGACACGGCTGAAGATAAGCGGATGCCGGGGAAAATTGGAAGTGACGCCAGTAGAGGTGAAGTCAAGCAGCGGTGTCACCGAGAGCGTGTGGCTGGCCGATCAGAGAAGGAGCAATCTTGGGGCCGGCATATTGGCCGGAGAACCGAAAAATCCCTAGTATGGTCTTGCTGTTTTATTGGAGAAGCTGAGTCTGATACTTAATGGCAAAAAGTGCAAACCGAATGCTGATAAACCATCAATGTATAGAGGTAAGTCAGCGGTATTTATACTTTGGTATTGTTTACTTGAATGTGGTACACCAGTGTTGATTAGGCTAAGTATCTAACGCGCTCCTGCCAAACCTTGTTAATAAAACATCATATAGTGAAGCTTCGCTCGGTGGGTGACACTTGGGGTCCAGCTCAGCCTCTCACAGGAGGCAGACTTTGTCTGTTTTTTCCTTGATTAATGTTTCTTTCTTTGTCATGTCTTTACATATTGCTTTGTCTTTCTGTCTTCCATGTGTTCCACCTCCTTTCTTCCCTTGATCACGCTCTCTTGTTTAACCCTTGTTGTTTAACCCTCTGGAGTCAATTCACACATATACACGTGATGAGGCATTTTCTCATGATAACCCTGAAAAGAACTTAAATTACACTTTCAGTTTTGATCGTACAGATAAGAGCAATACATCAATCGAATCTGTAAAGGGTCTACTTTTATTTGTATACAGACATAATAACAACAAAACTTTGTGCATTTATAAAATAAAGAAAACAAACAAGGTGTGCTGTCTGCAGCCTTGGTCTGCAGTGATCTTCATTTATAAATGCGTAATTAAAATGAACTGTAACTCAGTGAATACTCAACGAAGTTAAATATTTCACTTGAAGCTCGCGGCTTCTAAATTCCATAAAGAAAACAAAGCAGCGAGACTGTTCTTCAAGTTTTTTATTTTACTGTTTGCTTTGTGCTAAGAGAAATAAGACATAATTCAACCCCAAATAGATGCGCTGTGGATTACCTCAGGATTCGAGTTTTGGATTTCCTCAGAAAAAAAAAGAATGAAGCACTTTATTCAGCAGAGATCATAAACATGAGTAAGTCTTTTTTTTATTGATATATTTGTATTAGGTTTCACATAATGTGTAAACATTTTACTAGTTGGACTTTTTCCAAACTATAATTCCTGAATAAATGTAAAATCAAGTGAAACATTATGAAGTTTCAATAACAATATACACCATACCATTCAAAAGCTTGATGTAAATAATATACATTTAACAAATAAATGTAAATTTAACAAATGTAACAAACTATGCTGTTCTTTCAATTTATCCCCCCAAAAAAAATTAAAAAAATATTCTCAGCTCTTTTCCACAATAATAATAATAATAATAATAACAACAACAACAATAAATGTTTTTTTGTGTTTTGTAGAAAATCAGTGTGTGACTAGAGCAA
The DNA here is from genome assembly GCF_003368295.1 of Carassius auratus. Lineage (NCBI taxonomy): Eukaryota > Metazoa > Chordata > Actinopteri > Cypriniformes > Cyprinidae > Carassius > Carassius auratus. The sequence goes on from NC_039246.1 coordinate 6,985,471, forward strand.
TGATGCTAAAAAATTCAGCTTTCAAGGTCAGCTTTGATTGTTTAATTGTTTTGAACTGTTTAACTGCACTCGTTAACTACAAGTTAATATTTAATTCTTTTTTGGGATAATTAAATATATTCTAAATAAACTACAAACATAAAAATATATACATTTATTTTGACCTCACATTCTTTCTTGTAACTCCTCCCTCTCAGTGACACACCTGACTGAATGGCTCATTATGCAGCTCATTATGCAGGCCTTTGTCTTCTCATGTCTTCTCGTCTTCTCATGATAGTTGATGCCTACTCGCATATGACTTTTACAAAGCAAAAGTATTTTAGAAAATGTTAATCAATATATTGTTTTCTCTGAGTGAGTAAACAAGATGATTGGAAATTTGTGGGTATGGTTTATTAATCCGTGGGCATGATTTGTTGAGCCAAGGAACAGTTTAAGAATTTCTGAGTATGTTTTATAAACTCAGGGGATGGATTGCAAAACGGATTGTATTTTTTTTCTCCTACAGGTGAAGTGCCGGGTTCCGTAGTAATCTTTGTTTGTGTGCTCGACTGTGGGGGTGATGTAACATCTGGGTGATGTCTCATCAAATGGTTCGGCAGATTTGTAGTATTACTACAGCATTTCACCTCTGCATTACAAATCACGCAAATAGCTTTGTAATTGTCCACAACACTATCGTCGTCGTCTTGCTTGCCAAATCTAATCTGCTTCTATACCTCTGACTTTTTATGTGAAGGTGGCATCAACGTCGACAAAGCACCTGAAACCGCCATTTTAAACACTGAATGAATGACAGGTTCACCTCTCGATCCTTGGTAACATTGCACAAGGCAAATAAGAGGGTGTCAATTAGATTAACGTTAATCTTACGTTCAATGTTTGCGGAAATAAATATGGAAAAAAATCGATTCGTGGCCTTTGAGAATCGATTTTGAATCGACCACATTTAAAAGGATTAATCGAAAAATCTTTTTTTTTTTTTTACCCAGCCCTACATCTAAATATGGACAGTCACGGAATTTGTCAAAGTTAGCATAAATTAATCAAATCAAATCTCTATACGGACCAGTATCTGTAAATGTTAAAGGGGGGGTGAAATGCTCGTTTTCACTCAATATCCTGTTAATCTTGAGTACCTATAGAGTAGTACTGCATCCTTCATAACTCCAAAAAGTCTTTAGTTTTATTATATTCATAAGAGAAAGATAGTCTGTAGCGATTTTTCCCGGAAAAACACGACCGGCTGGAGGCGTGACGTGTGGGCGGAGCTAAAGAATCACGAGCGCCAGTAGGGTTTTGCGTTGAGAGCGAAGCTGTGACAATACCGTGAGGACAAAACCAACCAAAACAAACCATGGTTTACAGTCAGTTTCAGCGTATATTTATGATCCAGAATCAGATCCCGAGGCTGAAACTGAACGAAAGCAGCAGCAGCAACAACGTCTATATGTGGTATGTACTGAAACTATATATATTTGCTTAGCGGTTTTGGAAAATGACTAAGTTCCACTTTGTCGTCTTTTTTTTTTTTTTTTAAGCTGTACATGTGGAAAGTGCAGTTTGATGACAATATCGCATGTTGTTTACTTGATGTGCTTACGCGCCGATAGCTAAGTTAACAACACAGAGATATTTAAAGCAGTTTTACTCGTGCAGTTTGATGACAACATCGCATGTTGTTTACTTGATGTGCTTACACATCGATAGCTAAGTTAACAACACAGAGATATTTAAAGCAGTTTTACTCACGGTTCCAACACACGATCGTGACCCTTTTTCGTTGGGACTGCATTATCCTTAAGAAATAAACAATGTGCAAATCCGGCTTCAAACTGGGCCTTGTTTGTAAAAGAAGCATCTTCGAAATGCAGGGGAACAAATACAAACACTTGCACAACTCCGTTGATGCTCTGTAAAAATAAACTCCATCCACTGGTCCCTTAATGCTGGGTTTTTTTGGTAATCTGTGCAGGGTTGTCTTGCCCTGGCAACCAAAAACACACTCCTTTTGTGACATTTCGCGACGCTCTCGCTCTGATCAGTGAATGTCTGTTGTGCTCTCAGTGCTTTGCTATACGGGAGCGCGCGCTCTTCTGGCAGACGTGCCCTTAGGACCCATATAAGGAAATTCCGCTCCATCTAACGTCACACAGAGCCATACTCGAAAAAAACTTTCCGAAATTTGTGACAAACCGGAAGGAGTATTTTTGGAACAGAAATATTCCTTCAAACGTACAACTTAATTTTTGAAACTTTGTCCATGTTTAGCATGGGAATCCAACTCTTTAACAGTGTAAACAACTCAGTATGCATGAAATAGCATTTCACCCCCCCTTTAAGCCACAAAAGTTGGCTGAAATTTGAATCCTGTCTGTTCTGTGCGTCTCTTTGTGAATGAATGAATGGCAGAGACGTGCATTGACTGAGCTTGTGACGCTTGCAGTAATTTCAGCATCTGCCATCTCAATGAGGACATAAATACATAAACAACATCACCAGAACTGTTCTGAGTCACTTCAAGCATTTTACTGTTTCATTTTAGTAAAACCAGTGTCAATTTAAAGGTATTCACGGCAAGGATGTGTAATCCTAAATTAAATATACATTTTTAAAGCTACATTTTGTTTCTGTTTTCTCATTCTTTGCTTTTCTCATTTGACACATTTTGGCTATATGATAAAATATCTTTTGAGGGTACTTTTTCTTCCTTTTAAAAACATAATAACATGATAAACTGAAATCATACTGAAAAGTAGATACCTGAATTTTTACAATAAAGCACTTATTACGTACTACACACACACACACACACACACACACACACATATATATATATATATATATATATTAGATTATTAGGTCATTATTCATTTCTTTATCAGAGAACAACAAAGATGTCTGCTGTACCTAATAATTTTAGAAGATGTCTTAGTGGGATTAGGGATCGCATAAATTCCCAATTTGACAGTTTACTTGAAGCATCACCACCAGAGCTTGGAGAACAAGCTTTTGGAAATTAGCACTTTAAACTAATAAATGAAATAGTGAAATGTTCAGAAAATATCTGAAAATATCACAGTTTTTTTTATTGTGTCCTCATATGTCTGTCTGCCTTTCTATCTATCTATCTATCTATCTATCTGTAAAATCTTTAAAAAAAAATTATTAATTAGCCCTATAAATTAATTGGATGATTTAATTCGACAACTTAAATCATGACATTATAATAATAAACAATAAGTATCAAACTTACTTTGTCTCAGATCATTAATTAGGTTATAGAAAATATTTTTCAATTTCGTAGTAGTTGTATGTTTAAATGTTCTCTGAAAGGTTTGAGATGTTCCGCAACGAACAGCCGTTGCATGGTCCTGCTCGTCCCAGAAGGGCGCGGAGGAGAAATGTGACATGTACATTTAAAGTAACTCTTCTCCGGACTGGTGTTGATCGGTTATCTTCTTTGAGAGGTAAGTACTTTGCTTATAATGCTATTCATGAAATTGTCACGTTGATTGTAAACAAACTAAACTAACAGCATTTCACATTGTTGACCAATAGATGCCATTGCCAGTCAGAGACTTGTTGTACAGAGAGAGCAGAGTGAGACACAGTTTGCAGAAATTCTCAGAAGCACATTTCCACAGCTTCAAGGGAGAGAGTTTGAATTGTGCAGGGTTGATGCACAGAGGCAGGTTTCACGTTTGAGTCTGGAGTCAAAAACCCCAGCAGCCATAATTGCTAGTGGGCAGCTAGGAAGATCGGCACTATATGTACAAGAGAAGGTAATCTAATCTAATCTAATATTCAAAATGCCTCTTTGTGTCTGCAGTATTATGTAGAAACTGTGTTCCTAATGTTTGATCTATTTCATATCAGTCTTCATTTTGTGGACAGCCTAATATTTTATTGCTTCCTTTATATTATGTACAAACAAAAGTGCTAAAAATAGTGCAATAGTACATTCAAATGAAAGTTCACAGTTGTTAAATTTTACAGAGTACTTATGCACTTGCACAAGTGAACTCCTATGCAGCTCCAGCCGTGGCCTCCTCTGCTGCTCTAGCTCCAGCCATGGCCTCCTTCTCAGCTCCGGCCATGGCCTCCTTCTAAGCTCCATCCGTGGCATCCATTGCTGCTCCAGCTCCAGCTGTGGCTTCCTTCTAAGCTCCATCCGTGGCCTCCTCTGCTGCTCCAGCTCCAGCCGTTGCCTCTTCTGCTGCTCCAGCCGTGGCCTCCTTCTCAGCTCCAGTTGTGGCCTCCTCTCCTACTCCAGCTCCAGCCGTGGCCTCCTCTGCTGCTCCAGCTCCAGCTGTGGCCTCCTTCTCAGCTCCAGCCGTGGCCTCCTCTGCTGCTCCAGCCGTGGCCTCCTTCTCAGCTCCAGCCGTGGCCTCCTCTGCTGCTCCAGCTCCAGCCGTGGCCTCCTCTGCTGCTCCAGCCGTGGCCTCCTTCTCAGCTCCAGCCGTGGCCTCCTCTGCTGCTCCAGCTCCAGCTGTGGCCTCCTTCTCAGCTCCAGCCGTGGCCTCCTCTCCTACTCCAGCTCCAGCCGTGGCCTCCTCTGCTGCTCCAGCCGTGGCCTCCTTCTCAGCTCCAGTTGTGGCCTCCTCTCCTACTCCAGCTCCAGCCGTGCCCTCTTCTGCTGCTCCAGCCGTGGCCTCCTTCTCAGCTCCAGCCGTGGCCTCCTCTGCTGCTCCAGCTCCAGCTGTGGCCTCCTTCTCAGCTCCAGCTGTGGCCTCCTTCTCAGCTCCAGCCGTGGCCTCCTCTGCTGCTCCAGCTCCAGCCGTGGCCTCCTCTCCTGCTCCAGCCGTGGCCTCCTCTGCTGCTCCAGCTCCAGCTCCAGCCGTGGCCTCCTCTGCTGCTCCAGCTCCAGCCGTGGCCTCCTCTGCTGCTCCAGCTCCAGCTCCAGCTGTGGCCTCCTTCTCAGCTCCAGCCGTGGCCTCCTCTGCTGCTCCAGCTCCAGCCGTGGCCTCCTCTGCTGCTCCAGCCGTGGCCTCCTCTGCTGCTCCAGCTCCAGCCGTGGCCTCCTCTGCTGCTCCAGCTGTGGCCTCCTTCTCAGCTCCAGCCGTGGCCTCCTCTGCTGCTCCAGCTCCAGCCGTGGCCTCCTTCTCAGCTCCAGCCGTGGCCTCCTCTGCTGCTCCAGCTCCAGCCGTGGCCTCCTCTGCTGCTCCAGCCGTGGCCTCCTTCTCAGCTCCAGCCGTGGCCTCCTCTGCTGCTCCAGCTCCAGCTGTGGCCTCCTTCTCAGCTCCAGCTGTGGCCTCCTTCTCAGCTCCAGCCGTGGCCTCCTCTGCTGCTCCAGCTCCAGCCGTGGCCTCCTCTCCTGCTCCAGCCGTGGCCTCCTCTGCTGCTCCAGCTCCAGCTCCAGCCGTGGCCTCCTTCTCAGCTCCAGCCGTGGCCTCCTCTGCTGCTCCAGCTCCAGCCGTGGCCTCCTCTGCTGCTCCAGCCGTGGCCTCCTCTGCTGCTCCAGCTCCAGCTCCAGCCGTGGCCTCCTTCTCAGCTCCAGCCGTGGCCTCCTCTGCTGCTCCAGCTCCAGCCGTGGCCTCCTCTGCTGCTCCAGCTGTGGCCTCCTTCTCAGCTCCAGCCGTGGCCTCCTCTGCTGCTCCAGCTCCAGCCGTGGCCTCCTTCTCAGCTCCAGCCGTGGCCTCCTCTGCTGCTCCAGCCGTGGCCTCCTCTGCTGCTCCAGCCGTGGTCTCCTCTGCTGCTCCAGCTCCAGCCGTGGCCTCCTTCTCAGCTCCAGCCGTGGCCTCCTTCTCAGCTCCAGCCGTGGCCTCCTCTGCTGCTCCAGCCGTGGCCTCCTCTGCTGCTCCAGCTCCAGCCGTGGCCTCCTCTGCTGCTCCAGCTCCAGCCGTGGCCTCCTTCTCAGCTCCAGTTGTGGCCTCCTCTCCTACTCCAGCTCCAGCAGTGCCCTCTTCTGCTGCTCCAGCCATGGCCTCCTTCTCAGCTCCAGCCGTGGCCTCCTTCTGAGCTCCAACCGTGGCCTCCTCTGCTGCTCCAGCTCCAGCCGTGGCCTCCTTCTCAGCTCCAGCTGTGGCCTCCTTCTCAGCTCCAGCCATGGCCTCCTCTGCTGCTCCAGCTCCAGCTGTGGCCTCCTTCTCAGCTCCAGCCGTGGCCTCCTCTGCTGCTCCAGCTCCAGCTCCAGCCGTGGCCTCTTCTGCTGCTCCAGCTCCAGCCGTGGCCTCCTCTGCTGCTCCAGCTCCAGCCGTGGCCTCCTTCTCAGCTCCAGTCGTGGCCTCCTCTGCTGCTCCAGCTCCAGCCGTGGCCTCCTTCTCAGCTCCAGCCGTGGCCTCCTCTGCTGCTCCAGCCGTGGCCTCCTCTGCTGCTCCAGCCGTGGCCTCCTCTGCTGCTCCAGCTCCAGCCGTGGCCTCCTCTGCTGCTCCAGCCGTGGCCTCCTCTGCTGCTCCAGCTCCAGCTCCAGCCGTGGCCTCCTTCTCAGCTCCAGCCGTGGCCTCCTCTGCTGCTCCAGCTCCAGCCGTGGCCTCCTCTGCTGCTCCAGCCGTGGCCTCCTCTGTTGCTCCAGCTCCAGCTCCAGCCGTGGCCTCCTTCTCAGCTCCAGCCGTGGCCTCCTCTGCTGCTCCAGCTCCAGCCGTGGCCTCCTCTGCTGCTCCAGCTGTGGCCTCCTTCTCAGCTCCAGCCGTGGCCTCCTCTGCTGCTCCAGCTCCAGCTGTGGCCTCCTTCTCAGCTCCAGCTGTGGCCTCCTTCTCAGCTCCAGCCGTGGCCTCCTCTGCTGCTCCTGCTCCAGCCGTGGCCTCCTCTGCTGCTCCAGCTCCAGCTCCAGCCGTGGCCTCCTTCTCAGCTCCAGCCGTGGCCTCCTCTGCTGCTCCAGCTCCAGCCGTGGCCTCCTCTGCTGCTCCAGCCGTGGCCTCCTCTGCTGCTCCAGCTCCAGCTCCAGCCGTGGCCTCCTTCTCAGCTCCAGCCGTGGCCTCCTCTGCTGCTCCAGCTCCAGCCGTGGCCTCCTCTGCTGCTCCAGCTGTGGCCTCCTTCTCAGCTCCAGCCGTGGCCTCCTCTGCTGCTCCAGCTCCAGCCGTGGCCTCCTTCTCAGCTCCAGCCGTGGCCTCCTCTGCTGCTCCAGCCGTGGCCTCCTTCTCAGCTCCAGCCGTGGCCTCCTTCTCAGCTCCAGCCGTGGCCTCCTCTGCTGCTCCAGCCGTGGCCTCCTCTGCTGCTCCAGCTCCAGCCGTGGCCTCCTCTGCTGCTCCAGCTCCAGCCGTGGCCTCCTTCTCAGCTCCAGCCGTGGCCTCCTCTGCTGCTCCAGCCGTGGCCTCCTCTGCTGCTCCAGCTCCAGCCGTGGCCTCCTCTGCTGCTCCAGCTCCAGCTGTGGCCTCCTTCTCAGCTCCAGCCGTGGCCTCCTTCTCAGCTCCAGCTGTGGCCTCCTTCTCAGCTCCAGCCATGGCCTCCTCTGCTGCTCCAGCTCCAGCTGTGGCCTCCTTCTCAGCTCCAGCCGTGGCCTCCTCTGCTGCTCCAGCTCCAGCTCCAGCCGTGGCCTCTTCTGCTGCTCCAGCTCCAGCCGTGGCCTCCTCTGCTGCTCCAGCTCCAGCCGTGGCCTCCTTCTCAGCTCCAGTCGTGGCCTCCTCTGCTGCTCCAGCTCCAGCCGTGGCCTCCTTCTCAGCTCCAGCCGTGGCCTCCTCTGCTGCTCCAGCTGTGGCCTCCTCTGCTGCTCCAGCCGTGGCCTCCTCTGCTGCTCCAGCTCCAGCCGTGGCCTCCTCTGCTGCTCCAGCCGTGGCCTCCTCTGCTGCTCCAGCTCCAGCTCCAGCCGTGGCCTCCTTCTCAGCTCCAGCCGTGGCCTCCTCTGCTGCTCCAGCTCCAGCCGTGGCCTCCTCTGCTGCTCCAGCCGTGGCCTCCTCTGCTGCTCCAGCTCCAGCTCCAGCCGTGGCCTCCTTCTCAGCTCCAGCCGTGGCCTCCTCTGCTGCTCCAGCTCCAGCCGTGGCCTCCTCTGCTACTCCAGCTGTGGCCTCCTTCTCAGCTCCAGCCGTGGCCTCCTCTGCTGCTCCAGCTCCAGCTGTGGCCTCCTTCTCAGCTCCAGCTGTGGCCTCCTTCTCAGCTCCAGCCGTGGCCTCCTCTGCTGCTCCAGCTCCAGCCGTGGCCTCCTCTCCTGCTCCAGCCGTGGCCTCCTCTGCTGCTCCAGCTCCAGCTCCAGCCGTGGCCTCCTTCTCAGCTCCAGCCGTGGCCTCCTCTGCTGCTCCAGCTCCAGCCGTGGCCTCCTCTGCTGCTCCAGCCGTGGCCTCCTCTGCTGCTCCAGCTCCAGCTCCAGCCGTGGCCTCCTTCTCAGCTCCAGCCGTGGCCTCCTCTGCTGCTCCAGCTCCAGCCGTGGCCTCCTCTGCTGCTCCAGCTGTGGCCTCCTTCTCAGCTCCAGCCGTGGCCTCCTCTGCTGCTCCAGCTCCAGCCGTGGCCTCCTTCTCAGCTCCAGCCGTGGCCTCCTCTGCTGCTCCAGCCGTGGCCTCCTTCTCAGCTCCAGCCGTGGCCTCCTCTGCTGCTCCAGCTCCAGCCGTGGCCTCCTTCTCAGCTCCAGCCGTGGCCTCTTTCTCAGCTCCAGCCGTGGCCTCCTCTGCTGCTCCAGCCGTGGCCTCCTCTGCTGCTCCAGCTCCAGCCGTGGCCTCCTCTGCTGCTCCAGCTCCAGCCGTGGCCTCCTTCTCAGCTCCAGCCGTGGCCTCCTCTGCTGCTCCAGCCGTGGCCTCCTCTGCTGCTCCAGCTCCAGCCGTGGCCTCCTCTGCTGCTCCAGCTCCAGCCGTGGCCTCCTTCTCAGCTCCAGTTGTGGCCTCCTCTCCTACTCCAGCTCCAGCAGTGCCCTCTTCTGCTGCTCCAGCCATGGCCTCCTTCTCAGCTCCAGCCGTGGCCTCCTTCTGAGCTCCAACCGTGGCCTCCTCTGCTGCTCCAGCTCCAGCCGTGGCCTCCTTCTCAGCTCCAGCTGTGGCCTCCTTCTCAGCTCCAGCCATGGCCTCCTCTGCTGCTCCAGCTCCAGCTGTGGCCTCCTTCTCAGCTCCAGCCGTGGCCTCCTCTGCTGCTCCAGCTCCAGCTCCAGCCGTGGCCTCTTCTGCTGCTCCAGCTCCAGCCGTGGCCTCCTCTGCTGCTCCAGCTCCAGCTCCAGCCGTGGCCTCCTTCTCAGCTCCAGTCGTGGCCTCCTCTGCTGCTCCAGCTCCAGCCGTGGCCTCCTCTGCTGCTCCAGCCGTGGCCTCCTCTGCTGCTCCAGCTCCAGCCGTGGCCTCCTCTGCTGCTCCAGCTCCAGCCGTGGCCTCCTTCTCAGCTCCAGTTGTGGCCTCCTCTCCTACTCCAGCTCCAACCGTGCCCTCTTCTGCTGCTCCAGCCATGGCCTCCTTCTCAGCTCCAGCCGTGGCCTCCTCTGCTGCTCCAGCTCCAGCCGTGGCCTCCTCTGCTGCTCCAGCCGTGGCCTCCTTCTCAGCTCCAGCCGTGGCCTCCTCTCCTACTCCAGCTCCAGCCGTGGCCTCCTCTGCTGCTCCAGCTCCAGCCGTGGCCTCCTTCTCAGCTCCAGCCGTGGCCTCCTTCTCAGCTCCAGCCGTGGCCTCCTCTGCTGCTCCAGCTCCAGCCGTGGCCTCCTCTGCTGCTCCAGCTCCAGCCGTGGCCTCCTTCTCAGCTCCAGTTGTGGCCTCCTCTCCTACTCCAGCTCCAGCCGTGCCCTCTTCTGCTGCTCCAGCCATGGCCTCCTTCTCAGCTCCAGCCGTGGCCTCCTCTGCTGCTCCAGCTCCAGCCGTGGCCTCCTTCTCAGCTCCAGTTGTGGCCTCCTCTCCTACTCCAGCTCCAGCCGTGCCCTCTTCTGCTGCTCCAGCCATGGCCTCCTTCTCAGCTCCAGCCGTGGCCTCCTCTGCTGCTCCAGCCGTGGCCTCCTTCTCAGCTCCAACCGTGGCCTCCTCTGCTGCTCCAGCTCCAGCCGTGGCCTCCTTCTCAGCTCCAGCCGTGGCCTCCTCTGCTGCTCCAGCTCCAGCCGTGGCCTCCTCTGCTGCTCCAGCTCCAGCCGTGGCCTCCTTCTCAGCTCCAGTTGTGGCCTCCTCTCCTAGTCCAGCTCCAGCCGTGACCTCTTCTGCTGCTCCAGCCATGGCCTCCTTCTCAGCTCCAGCCGTGGCCTCCTCTGCTGCTCCAGCCGTGGCCTCCTTCTCAGCTCCAGCCGTGGCCTCCTCTGCTGCTCCAGCTCCAGCTGTGGCCTCCTTCTCAGCTCCAGCCGTGGCCTCCTCTCCTACTCCAGCTCCAGCCGTGGCCTCTTCTGCTGCTCCAGCCATGGCCTCCTTCTCAGCTCCAGCCGTGGCCTCCTCTGCTGCTCCAGCCGTGGCCTCCTTCTCAGCTCCAGCCGTGGCCTCCTCTGCTGCTCCAGCTCCAGCTGTGGCCTCCTTCTCAGCTCCAGCCGTGGCCTCCTCTCCTACTCCAGCTCCAACCGTGCCCTCTTCTGCTGCTCCAGCCATGGCCTCCTTCTCAGCTCCAGCCATGGCCTCCTCTGCTGCTCCAGCTCCAGCTGTGGCCTCCTTCTCAGCTCCAGCCGTGGCCTCCTCTGCTGCTCCAGCTCCAGCTCCAGCCGTGGCCTCTTCTGCTGCTCCAGCTCCAGCCGTGGCCTCCTCTGCTGCTCCAGCTCCAGCTCCAGCCGTGGCCTCCTTCTCAGCTCCAGTCGTGGCCTCCTCTGCTGCTCCAGCTCCAGCCGTGGCCTCCTCTGCTGCTCCAGCCGTGGCCTCCTCTGCTGCTCCAGCTCCAGCCGTGGCCTCCTCTGCTGCTCCAGCTCCAGCCGTGGCCTCCTTCTCAGCTCCAGTTGTGGCCTCCTCTCCTACTCCAGCTCCAACCGTGCCCTCTTCTGCTGCTCCAGCCATGGCCTCCTTCTCAGCTCCAGCCGTGGCCTCCTCTGCTGCTCCAGCTCCAGCCGTGGCCTCCTCTGCTGCTCCAGCCGTGGCCTCCTTCTCAGCTCCAGCCGTGGCCTCCTCTCCTACTCCAGCTCCAGCCGTGGCCTCCTCTGCTGCTCCAGCTCCAGCCGTGGCCTCCTTCTCAGCTCCAGCCGTGGCCTCCTTCTCAGCTCCAGCCGTGGCCTCCTCTGCTGCTCCAGCTCCAGCCGTGGCCTCCTCTGCTGCTCCAGCTCCAGCCGTGGCCTCCTTCTCAGCTCCAGTTGTGGCCTCCTCTCCTACTCCAGCTCCAGCCGTGCCCTCTTCTGCTGCTCCAGCCATGGCCTCCTTCTCAGCTCCAGCCGTGGCCTCCTCTGCTGCTCCAGCTCCAGCCGTGGCCTCCTTCTCAGCTCCAGTTGTGGCCTCCTCTCCTACTCCAGCTCCAGCCGTGCCCTCTTCTGCTGCTCCAGCCATGGCCTCCTTCTCAGCTCCAGCCGTGGCCTCCTCTGCTGCTCCAGCCGTGGCCTCCTTCTCAGCTCCAACCGTGGCCTCCTCTGCTGCTCCAGCTCCAGCCGTGGCCTCCTTCTCAGCTCCAGCCGTGGCCTCCTCTGCTGCTCCAGCTCCAGCCGTGGCCTCCTCTGCTGCTCCAGCTCCAGCCGTGGCCTCCTTCTCAGCTCCAGTTGTGGCCTCCTCTCCTAGTCCAGCTCCAGCCGTGACCTCTTCTGCTGCTCCAGCCATGGCCTCCTTCTCAGCTCCAGCCGTGGCCTCCTCTGCTGCTCCAGCCGTGGCCTCCTTCTCAGCTCCAGCCGTGGCCTCCTCTGCTGCTCCAGCTCCAGCTGTGGCCTCCTTCTCAGCTCCAGCCGTGGCCTCCTCTCCTACTCCAGCTCCAGCCGTGGCCTCTTCTGCTGCTCCAGCCATGGCCTCCTTCTCAGCTCCAGCCGTGGCCTCCTCTGCTGCTCCAGCCGTGGCCTCCTTCTCAGCTCCAGCCGTGGCCTCCTCTGCTGCTCCAGCTCCAGCTGTGGCCTCCTTCTCAGCTCCAGCCGTGGCCTCCTCTCCTACTCCAGCTCCAACCGTGCCCTCTTCTGCTGCTCCAGCCATGGCCTCCTTCTCAGCTCCAGCCATGGCCTCCTCTGCTGCTCCAGCTCCAGCTGTGGCCTCCTTCTCAGCTCCAGCCGTGGCCTCCTCTGCTGCTCCAGCTCCAGCTCCAGCCGTGGCCTCTTCTGCTGCTCCAGCTCCAGCCGTGGCCTCCTCTGCTGCTCCAGCTCCAGCTCCAGCCGTGGCCTCCTTCTCAGCTCCAGTCGTGGCCTCCTCTGCTGCTCCAGCTCCAGCCGTGGCCTCCTCTGCTGCTCCAGCCGTGGCCTCCTCTGCTGCTCCAGCTCCAGCCGTGGCCTCCTCTGCTGCTCCAGCTCCAGCCGTGGCCTCCTTCTCAGCTCCAGTTGTGGCCTCCTCTCCTACTCCAGCTCCAACCGTGCCCTCTTCTGCTGCTCCAGCCATGGCCTCCTTCTCAGCTCCAGCCGTGGCCTCCTCTGCTGCTCCAGCTCCAGCCGTGGCCTCCTCTGCTGCTCCAGCCGTGGCCTCCTTCTCAGCTCCAGCCGTGGCCTCCTCTCCTACTCCAGCTCCAGCCGTGGCCTCCTCTGCTGCTCCAGCTCCAGCCGTGGCCTCCTTCTCAGCTCCAGCCGTGGCCTCCTTCTCAGCTCCAGCCGTGGCCTCCTCTGCTGCTCCAGCTCCAGCCGTGGCCTCCTCTGCTGCTCCAGCTCCAGCCGTGGCCTCCTTCTCAGCTCCAGTTGTGGCCTCCTCTCCTACTCCAGCTCCAGCCGTGCCCTCTTCTGCTGCTCCAGCCATGGCCTCCTTCTCAGCTCCAGCCGTGGCCTCCTCTGCTGCTCCAGCTCCAGCCGTGGCCTCCTTCTCAGCTCCAGTTGTGGCCTCCTCTCCTACTCCAGCTCCAGCCGTGCCCTCTTCTGCTGCTCCAGCCATGGCCTCCTTCTCAGCTCCAGCCGTGGCCTCCTCTGCTGCTCCAGCCGTGGCCTCCTTCTCAGCTCCAACCGTGGCCTCCTCTGCTGCTCCAGCTCCAGCCGTGGCCTCCTTCTCAGCTCCAGCCGTGGCCTCCTCTGCTGCTCCAGCTCCAGCCGTGGCCTCCTCTGCTGCTCCAGCTCCAGCCGTGGCCTCCTTCTCAGCTCCAGTTGTGGCCTCCTCTCCTAGTCCAGCTCCAGCCGTGACCTCTTCTGCTGCTCCAGCCATGGCCTCCTTCTCAGCTCCAGCCGTGGCCTCCTCTGCTGCTCCAGCCGTGGCCTCCTTCTCAGCTCCAGCCGTGGCCTCCTCTGCTGCTCCAGCTCCAGCTGTGGCCTCCTTCTCAGCTCCAGCCGTGGCCTCCTCTCCTACTCCAGCTCCAGCCGTGGCCTCTTCTGCTGCTCCAGCCATGGCCTCCTTCTCAGCTCCAGCCGTGGCCTCCTCTGCTGCTCCAGCCGTGGCCTCCTTCTCAGCTCCAGCCGTGGCCTCCTCTGCTGCTCCAGCTCCAGCTGTGGCCTCCTTCTCAGCTCCAGCCGTGGCCTCCTCTCCTACTCCAGCTCCAGCCGTGGCCTCCTCTGCTGCTCCAGCTCCAGCTGTGGCCTCCTTCTCAGCTCCAGCCGTGGCCTCCTTCTCAGCTCCAGCCGTGGCCTCCTCTGCTGCTCCAGCTCCAGCTGTGGCCTCCTTCTCAGCTCCAGCCGTGGCCTCCTCTGCTGCTCCAGTTCCAGCCGTGGCCTCCTTCTCAGCTCCAGCCTTGGCCTCCTCTGCTGCTCCAGCTCCAGCCGTGGCCTCCTTCTCAGCTCCAGCTGTGGCCTCCTCTGATGCTCCAGCTCCAGCTGTGGCCTTCTTCTCAGCTCCAGCCATGGCCTCCTCTGATGCTCCAGCTCCAGCTGTGGCCTTCTTCTCAGCTCCAGCCATGGCCTCCTCTGCTGCTCCAGCTCCAGCTCCAGCCGTGGCCTCCTCTGCTGCTTCAGCTCCAGCCGTCTCCTCCTCTCCAGAAGTTTCAGTGGCATTTTCTTTACTCATTCGATACACAGATATTTATATTTCAGATGAAGATGAGTATGAGTAAGTAATTTGATATTGTGTTTAGACATGTATTTATACTGTAGTTGGATTTCTTTTTTCAGTGTTGACCTCAAATCATTGTTAAATACAATGTAAAAAAAGTGGATTTTACAGCTGCACCCATTTCCAACCAAATCAATGTAACACGATGCAACATCCTAGACAGTGGCATCAGAGCCTTCCGACGCCAACGTTTTAACCCTGAGGCAAAACTAAGTGTTGTGTTCAGAGATGCTGATGGGATTGGTGAGGGAGCCGCCGATGAGGGTGGACCAACGAGATAATTTTTAACTTTGCTGATGAGGGAAATCCACTCATGTGAAATATTTGATGGAGAGGACTGGAAAAAAACACTTGCCTGCAATTCTAAAGGTAACCTCCTGCTTAATGTTTTGTCTGTGTGTGTGTTTACATGAAGCATTTTGGAAAAATTGTTTGCCTCCTTTATAATTTTCTATAATTCTGCACACTTTCACACTGAATGTCATTAGGTCTTTATAAAAATGATCTTTAATTATTAAAGTTAAAACATAGTCCCCTATGAAAAAAGTGATTAATTTGTCAAGAATTCAATACCTGTTTACACTCCATTAGCACCACACATTTTCTAAGCATTGTTCATAGACATAATAATGCTTTTCCCATGTGTTACAGCACTGTACAATGGAATGTCCAAAATAGTTGATAGCTGATAGCTGTGTGCCTGATACATGGTGGTGTGGAGCCACCTTTTTTTTCAGAAAGACTGTTCTGTCAGGTGTGCAACCTTCAGCCCCCAGTACCAGACCTTCAAGAGATTGTTGACTATGACTTCAGAGCAAAGATGACCAAGGTTAGTTTATAGTTCACATTTTCATTTATGCCAGCTGTTGCTTTGTTAGTAACTGTAATTTGGCAATAGTTGTAATATCTTAGAATGTTTAAATTGTTAACCTTAACCATAAAGAGCTCTTACTTAAGGGTTTGTGTGTGCATTCAATATTTATATATTTTATATAAGTATTTTGTTTCTTGTATTTAATGGCTAATTTTGTGTTAAATTCTTTGTCAATTTAGATCCAGTTGGTACAGAATGTAAATGAGGCACAGTGTGCTATAATGGAGGCATCTGACTTATTAAGTTTGCTGGGGTCTCTATGGCACATCCGGACGCTAGAGGACAGAGACAACTTAGTGGAATCAACTACCAAGTTTTTTTTACTGAGAACAAGTTGAGGGATTCCTTGGAACAGTGAGTATAAGAATGTGCAAATATTTTCACCTGACAAATTACCAGTAATATTTTGTCATTGTTTCACATTGGGTACATGTTTTGTTTATCTAGATTTAAAGAGGGCCTGGAGTGTGGTCCGTGTACTTGTTGGCCAACGGATTTTCGTTTTAAAAGGAAAAAAATAAAAACGAAAAACGGCTCATTTCCCAATTTCCATTAGTAAATAGGAAAACAAAAAACGGAAAACAATCCATTTTTCTTTTTTTCTTTTGATATTAAAAGACGGAAAACGGAAAACAATCTCGTTATCCGATTGTATTTATAGATGGAAATCGGAAATCAAAATACGTATGTATGAACTATGTCTGCATTCTGCATTGGTACTTTTTCGTGAACCGGAAGTTACTCCCGCCCAGAGCTCCCGCCACGCCAAGAAGACCCGCCCTTCACCCAAGGTAATGTAAATCACGTAATTGATGTCCGAGCTACTGCGACAATGGAAACAAGTTATGTTCTCTTTTGAGAAGGCAAACGTGTCACAGTAAGAGATGATGACATGTCTGTTGACAAAATATGCAGGATATTTCAGGTACTGAAATAATACACAACAATAACAACATAAGTAACGTTTGTTATAATTTACAGTTTTGCACGCAAGGACATAACGCAGTATGTTCCTGCACAATAAATGAAATATACATTTTGTGAAATTGATGTATATCAATTTTAAAACAATTGTAAAAAAAAAGGAAGAACCTTAAAAGTCTTAGTCTCTTGAATTATACAGTGTATTTATTAACCTCCTTAAGGTGAATTAGCTCATTATCAGCTAAGTTAAAGTTGGAATCAGTGTATGGAGTCACTAAATTACAGCCGAGAGTTTAAAAGTTGTTGAGAGGCAAGACAAGACACAAGAATGATTCAAGAATGTTTATATATATGTCATTTTTGCGACAACATCACAAGCACCAAAGTGAACCCCTTTTCCATCAGTTGCTGCATGGACAGAATGGCTGTAGGCTTCAACTCTAGACAGAGAGAGATTATATATATGTGTATGTATATATATATATATATATATATATATATATATATATGAAGTGAAAGTCCTTGCAGCATGTGGTGCATCTCTTCAATTCGGGCAGGGATCTCCCTTTTTGATTGTTATATGTATCTAGAAAAAGAGAGAGCCTACTTGTTAGAATATTTTGAGATCATGAAAATATCCCTAGTGCCTTTTTTAATCATCTGTCCTACAATGAGCCTAATCAAATCCATAAAATCACTTCCTATTGGCCATGCAGAACATGACAGAAACTGACACATGATAGCAATGGACTGTATGTGGAGTAGACCTGCAGATTAGGCCAAATTGTAACAAACTATTAAAATGCCGAATGCCTCATTCATCATTGCAAAACAATGCCAAAACAACAGGCTAACACATACTGCAACTAGGCAGTCAGTGCAGTTTAATTATGAAATATATTTTATACATAAATATGGTAAAACAATGACTATTAAGCCAGTATTCACACTAATACATTAACCGGCAGGTAAATCTTACAAACCTTACATCAACCATGCTCTTGTCATCTGATAAGTTTAATTAATGTGCAGGCCGTTCCACCCCTATTAGGTTTTCTGACATTTTAATTAAGCATTTTGTTTATATTCGTTAATAAACTAACAATGAATCTGATGGATTAGCATTTGTCTTTTTACTGTTTGCCATTTATTTTAAATGTTCATTAAACTTATGGTATTTTCCTTCTATGCACTTCAACAGGTTGATGGCAGCAGTCTGTACATTACAGATGATGCAAACACCACAACATTTCCAGAGCCATCTGGACGTTTTTGCATCCTCAATCTTGTGCATCGCAGCCATTATGAGGTCCACGGGGATCCAGATCATAGTCAGCTTCCTGCAAGCAGAGCCGTACCCACTACTGCTGTTCCTTTTGCCTTCATGCGCCGCCCCGCACCTGCCGCTTCTGCTTCCACTGAAACACCACGACCTTCCCCTGGAACTACACGAGATATATATATATTGAATATGTTAAACAAATGTTTCTTATTTATCTCTCTCCGTCTAGAGTTGAAGCCTACAGCCATTCTGTCCATGCAGCAACTGATGGAAAAGGGGTTCACTTTGGTGCTTGTGATGTTGTCGCAAAAATGACATATATATAAACATTCTTGAATCATTCTTGTGTCTTGTCTTGCCTCTCAACAACTTTTAAACTCTCGGCTGTAATTTAGTGACTCCATACACTGATTCCAACTTTAACTTAGCTGATAATGAGCTAATTCACCTTAAGGAGGTTAATAAATACACTATAATTCAAGAGACTAAGACTTTTAAGGTTCTTCCTTTTTTTACAATTGTTTTAAAATTGATATACATCAATTTCACAAAATGTATATTTCATTTATATTTTGTGTAAATTCATGTTTAAATTTAAAATTGTGACTCAAAGCTCACTTAGTAATTAACCTCTACTGCATTTTGAATCAAAAATCATATTTAAAAACAAATACTACTGAGATTAATATATTGATGCTATATACAAAGTAACGTGACTGCAAACTAAACCAACAGGGTAATAGATCCGCGGTCCTGAAACTGCAGCCTCCGGTTGTGCAGGAACATACTGCGTTATGTCCTTGCGTGCAAAACTGTAAATTATAACAAACGTTACTTATGTTGTTATTGTTGTGTATTATTTCAGTACCTGAAATATCCTGTATATTTTGTCAACAGACATGTCATCATCTCTTACTGTGACACGTTTGCCTTCTCAAAAGAGAACATAACTTGTTTCCATTGTCGCAGTAGCTCGGATATCAATTACGTGATTTACATTACCTTGGGTGAAGGGCGGGTCTTCTTGGCGTGGCGGGAGCTCTGGGCGGGAGTAACTTCCGGTTCACGAAAAAGTACCAATGCAGAATGCAGACATAGTTCATACATACATATTTTGATTTCCGATTTCCATCTATAAATACAATCGGATAACGAGATTGTTTTTCGTTTTCCGTCTTTTAATATCAAAAGAAAAAAAGAAAAATGGATTGTTTTCCGTTTTTTGTTTTCCTATTTACTAATGGAAATTGGGAAACGAGCCGTTTTTCGTTTTTGTTTTTTTCCTTTTAAAACGAAAATCCGTTGGCCAACAAGTACACGGACCGAGTGTCTTGGGCTTTTGCCTTTGATGCAAAAGCATCATGAGCTCTTTAAAGAAGTATTTATGTATGATGAGAAGCCACTTTTATGGAGCTTTTATTATGACAAAATGATTTGAATTTGAATTGTGTAAATTTGAATTATTTGCAAGTGTAATCCAACAAAATTGAATTTTAGATGGTAGTTTAAATAGTTCTGAATTTGATTTTTTTAAACGAATATTGAACATTTGAAATTTAACAAACTGAAATGTTTTTATGGCTGAATTTTATAGACATGTATTTTCAAACAGCTAGTTTTTTTGTTCTGAATTCTTATACTGCAAATATTCATTTAAAAAAAAATCTGATTCAAGTTTTCTAAAATTCAATGTCAAAAATTCAAACTCAAAAATTCAGATCTTAAAGAAAGTAGGTCACAGGTCATCCATAGGGAAGAGTAGATGATCTCAGAAAAGTCGAACAGAGCATTTTGACCAATTGGGGACCGCGGAAGTTTTCCAGTGCGAACCCGCGAAGGTGGTGGTGGTTCAAGTCGAGCCCTACTTGACTGTCTGATGTTGGGGATTTAACGGGTCGCGTCGCACCGTTCGCGGACGGTCTAGCTGTGTCGTACATCGAGAGGGTGTGCTGTATCGTGAATACGACGCGAACCGGAGTGCTTGCAACCTCTTCAGACGTGACTAATTCACGAGACAGCACTAACCTTGAGTACCTTATTGCTTTTCTAAAGCGATAACCACTCAATAGTCATATTAAAATAAATTGTATTAATGCAACTTTCATGAAGATTACCAAAAGCCAACATTCCGCTGGAAAAAAATAAAAGTCCCTGTGAGCAGCAGCAGAAGTTAAAATATTTCGCCTGTAATGTTAGATGGCGGCAAAGACCGTCTTTATTACAGTGTCAGTCATCAGTCAGTAGAGAAGACTTTAATATGGAAAGGACAATTGCATTATGTAGACTTATTGTAAGACATTTAATGGCTAATTCACTCGCCGATCTGCAACAAATAGTTGTCACAGGCCGTCGTGTTCAAACAATGCGCATCTGTTGTCTGTATGTAAACATTTTCAAAATGTAATTCACTTCTACCCCCAAGTGCTGGCACTGTTACTAACTTAAGCCTTTATTGTTACAGGAACATATACTTCTCGATCATATATGGCAAAGACTTCGCTCACGTTTGGAGCATGCACTTGCCAGGATGCCTGTGGATTTGGACTTTTTAGAATTTATCTGTGTTCAGGAGTTGGTGTTCCTCAGTGCCGTATCCCCCCAGGTCATCATTCCTGTTGATATATGGGAAGCTTTGACTGGTCTACATCATGTAATTACTTCAGAAAGACAAAGAAATGAGACGCATGTTGTGACAGCGCACTTTGAACAAGGTAGTTGTGGACGACCAAAAGCAGTCATTGGTTGTGAATATCTCACCAGTTAGCTTGAGATGAACTTACCAGTGAGGTGCATTGCCTCTCTTCTGGGGGTATCTGAACGGACTGTACATAGACGACTGGCAGAGTTCAACCTATCAGTTAGATCACTTTATAGTTCACTAACAGACAGTGAACTAGACACATTAGTGTCTTCTATTAAGTCTAGAATGCCAAACTCTGGGTATAGGATGGTGAAGGGAGCTTTGAAAGCTGAAGGGCACAAGGTGCAATATGAGCGGGTGAGGGCATCACTTCATCGAGTGGACACACTGGGAGTTTTATCCAGGATGACAGAGCTGGGTTGTGTTGTACGGAGGAGATATTCAGTCCCAGGTCCCAAATCACTGATGCACATTGACACTAACCACAAATTAATAAGGTAAATATTCTGTGTAAGTTTTTATTCTTTTTAACTCTATTGTCTTAAGATGGAAACTTCTGTTTAAAGTCCCCCTGTACTCAATCATTTATTGAAACTCATCCCTTAAAACTAATTTTTGATCACCAAAATTACATCAAAATTATGTATTTCACTTTTTTTTTTTTTTTTTGAAGAAAACATTTCAGGATTTTTCTAAATATAATGGACTTCAGTGGCACCCAATGGCTTGAAGTAGGGTTGTGCGATTAATCAAAATCGTAATAAAATCACGGTTTGAGCGTGCACGATTTTTAAATCGCTTTATTGCACAATTTTCTGTGGCCTGACCTCTGCAGTATGCTATCAGAACCAATGGAACTGGGCATATGCCTAACTCCAGTTTCACACACACAACCCATGTAAATGGATCAGAACGTTCACACTGCACGCGGTAAAAGATGAGAACAGAAAAGGTTAGAAATAGAAAGGTGCAAAAAAAAATTATATCTTGTGGATGAGTACAGAGAGAGTTGTGAGTGCACAGGACACCGGTTGAGCGAGAGGAGACACGTGTATCTAAACCTTATACAGTCTATAATCTGTCTGGTTTTGTTTACAGAGAAAAGGAAAGCTGTGTGCGAGCAGATAGATTCGCGCTCGCACATTATTTTAATGTGCTTTCGCGTTACAGTAACGCGCTCTCGCAGCTGCTTCTGAACCGCATACACAACTTACTGTATCACACTGCAGACGGAGTGAGTGTGAACCTGTGTAATGTATAACAAATCAATTTCATCACCTGAGCCACCGCTACAATGAGCTCTATGACCAATGTATGGCAAAAAAGAAAAAAAAAATCCCTGGACACAGGTTTTATTTTATAATTATTTTTATTTTTTTGCCGTAAATACATTTTGTTTGACATCTTTACTTAGTGATTATTTTGACTTGTGTCTGTTCTAGAGACATGTTACAACTTTTTGATATATAGCTCTCATTGGTTTTCTTTTGGAAATATGTTTCAAATGTATACTGAATGCATTTATGACTGTAA
Source organism: Carassius auratus (assembly GCF_003368295.1). Taxonomy (NCBI): domain Eukaryota; kingdom Metazoa; phylum Chordata; class Actinopteri; order Cypriniformes; family Cyprinidae; genus Carassius; species Carassius auratus. Next base: position 7,006,605 of record NC_039246.1, read on the forward strand.
AGCATATCTGTGTTTGTTAAAATCATGATTAAAATCGAAATCGCAAAATTGATCAAAAAAATCGTGATAGGTTTTTGTCCGTCTCAATGCAGCTTCAAAGTTTCAACACGATCCCAGTCGAGAAATAATGGTCTTATCTAGCGACACGATCTGTCATTTTCTAAAAAATAAATAAAAATAATAATATACTTTTTAACCACAAATGCCTGTCTTGTTCCATCTCAGATGTGCCATGTATTGCATCATTACATTGGACTAGTCATGCAAGACTTGTTTACAAAGCGAACGGGCAAACTAATACATGTACTAATAATGATATGCACACGTAAGGACCATTTTAAAGAATAAACTGGCACAAATACTTATAAATGTGTCATTCAACATGCATATATCATATTTGTAAACACTGGGTTGGTACATCCAACTACGTCTTGCGTGACCTTTCCAATGTGATGATGTAATGCGTGGCGCATCTCAGAGATAGTACGACATGGGCATTTGTGGTTAAAAAGTGTGTGTGTGTATATATGTATATAAATTCCACTGGTTGACGATCACACGTTGACCTGATTGGTGAGAAGGTAGTTTGTGACGTCAGAAACACCAGCGATTTCAAAGCGTGTTTTTGAGACTGTCTTTGGTTCACTGCAGTTTTAAGGAGAAAATACTCAGCAATGGTGTCGACTTATGAATTTACACATGGCTTGTCTTACAGCATATTAAAAACACCACACAAACATTAATAAAAATATAGATTTTCACCACAGGGGGACTTTAATGTAGCTGTTTTCAAATTATGTCCCTTGAAGTCTATTTTCCTGCAGAGTTTGGCTCCAACCCTAATCAAAAACATTTACAAAAGTGTAGTGTCATCAGCCGCTTCTCTGAAGAATCACACTCATTCTGGGGTTTTTCTCTCAGAAGAAAATACTTTATTTCAAGGAGAATAAAGTTGAGAGTTCCTTGCAAGGAGATCTCTCGAATGTTATGTGGTATCTCCTTATATACCCTATACAGGGCGTTTCCAAATAGTCAAACTTTTTAATACCTCCCTAGAGAGAAGAGGCCCCCTACTTGATTGGGTCGAGCCATATGTTTCTCATCTGGTCTGTACAATCGGGCCACGTAGGCATATTCCTCTCTATACTTAACCTATAGGATTATAATGGAATAATAACTAGCAACAAAAATGGCTAGATTCACATTGATTATATTTGATTGATTAAAATCTTAATAATTAAAATATTCCACACAAGCTAATCAATGTCTTCAGGATTACTAGAAAGTTATAGGCAAGTGAGTTTAATCAAGGCTGGAGCTAAACTCTGCAGGAAGTGGAACTCAAGAGCCAGAGTTGAGAATCCTGGTCTAACGCCTGTGGTTTTAGGTATAACATTGTCTTGTTTGGAGGTGTGGACGGCTTTTCGCGAAAGGTGATTGTTTTTCTTCTTTTGTACCGTGTAAAGTGACATTGGAATTATGTACAGGGTACCAGATAAACCGAACTAACAACACTTTCAAATTTTACAGATAATGTACCTTGGCGCAGCCACAAACAATACTGCATTAACTGCACTGACCTTCTTCCAAGAGGCTGTGGAAAGATATGGCTTCCCTCTCAGGTAAGTTGTGGTACAGAGTAATAAAGATTTTTTTTTTATACATATGTTAACTACATTCATCGTGGGGTATTGTGGTTGAAATTTCCCCACTAGTATGCACATAACCTGTATAAATTCCTTTGTTCTGCTGAACACAAAAGAAGATAATTTTAAAAATATTGGTAACCAAACAGTCATCTTGCACCATTCACTTCCATATTATTTTTGTACTACTATGTACAAAATACTACGAAAGTCAATGGTGCCCCAAACGTTATTAGTTACAAACATTCAAAATATAATCTTTTGTGTTCAGCAGAACAAATGATTTTGTACAGGTTTGGAACAACTCAAGGGTGAGTAAATGATGACAGAATTTTCAGCTTTGGGTGAACTATCCCTTTAAATTAAATGGGGGGGGGGGCATTTAATAAATAACACTGTTTGTACTCTAGTGCACGACCAATTGACACTGCAGAGTCAGAAGATGTCTCGCACTTTATGAAAACTATTTCCTGGGGTTAAAGCTGCGGTTGGGAACTTTTGACGGTCTAGCGGTTAATAAACAGAACTGCTTGCGTCTTGCGGAAGAAAATCGTAGCCGGAACTACTTCTCTCTGTTTATGTCTATGAAGAATCACAAAGGTACTGGGTTACTCCGCCGCGGTACCCCCGAAGCAATCTAAAATAATCCGAATATAAACACTTATTATAGGTGCACCCTAGTGATTCAGGACAAGCTAAAAACACGGTTTGGAAAATGGATTTATGGTTTACTCGCTTATTATATATTTTTTTCTACATTTTGAACACAAACAAAGTTACGGACCCAGCTCTGATTGGTTGTTTTTTACCGGGAGCGATGGAGTTTCTGCAAATGACAATAGGACACTGGGAGGAGCCAGAGGAGCTTGATTTTTTTCTCAGATTATCTATCTCATATTCTACTGTCAGGACATAATGACAGGTTTACCAAATATGTAAAAAATATATTTTTACAAAAGTTCCCTACTGCAGCTTTAAGGTCTTTAGTGTCCCATTAAACTGCTGCACAGCAGACAACTCCGAGAGACTTCAGGCAATGCCTTTGAATATGCTTTATTGCACGGCTGAGAGGATCTCATAACAATTAGTTGTGGGAAGTTTAACTGACTCTGACCTTTGAAACAAGTTCATCAAAAAGAACAAATCTTTTTTTTTTTTTTTTTTTTAAGTAATTTCAGCAGAATATATTTAAAATTGCTAATAGCCAAATTCCCCAAACATATCAAATGTTAGTCGCATTTAGAATAATAATATAAAACAAATTACAAAGAAAAGGCCCATTCTGAGAAACCAAACATGTCCCCTCCTCGTCACCATTTAAGTGGTAATGCATTTAAGAAAAAAAAAAACATTTGAATACATATAACATTACAATGCTAATTTAGTTATTTTTTGAGAGTAACATAAAACAAATAGCTGCTGATTATACTGAAGGCGCTTATATATTTATATAGTGATCTGCGTCGTATTCCTATAGAGCAGGGATAGGCAACTTCGGTCCTGGAGGGCCACTGGCTGAAGGTTAACTCTGCAGGATAGTGGCCCTCCAGGACTGGAGTTGCCTATCCCTGCTATAGAGGATCAGCTAAGAGTCACTGATTCGAGCTCGACTAACGTGATCTTCCAGAACTATCGCTATGATTGATTTTTGTTGCAATTGACATTACAGTGAAACCTGAACAAGCATGTGTATATTTGCATCTGTTATCCATCGTGGATGTGTTGTGGTGTCACTCCTTTAACATCATTTGGGGTCCCCCACAACCCTAATAGCACATAAATAAGTTAATATAGTTTATACTACAGGGCTGTTGAATGCTTGAATCTGATTGGTTGACGAACGCTCAATTATTTTCAGGGAAACGCACGGCTAAAGTATTTCCAGGCAGATCTTGACTGCGTTATAGTTCCATATCACTTTGCGTAGTTAACTGTAATAACGGAAAATAGGATACAATTCATAACAAGAAAAACCATGCATGCTCCCATACGATTGATCTGCAATTTTCAATGCCTAGCTTCACAATCAATGCAAACATGCATTTAAAGTAAATAAAGTATATAGTCCTATCTGTAAACAATAGAAAATTAAACTGAATATAGGCTAATTAAATGGATATTCCTGCAGCACAGGTTTTTAATACAGGTAATTAAAAAAAATCAAAAAATATTAACAGGCCTACTTGTTAAAAGGGTTTTGTGTTTCAAGTCTAGTTTCTGTCACCTGTCAATAATAGAAAAAAAAGATAGAAAAAAGAATAAACTTATTAAAATGAATTGAATAAATAATAATACTATAAATAATACTATTTCTGTCTCATTGCAACATCTCTCTTGTACTCTAATAACTGCATTAATTAACTGCATAAAGCCGGGGACACACTTACTTTAAGGCCGGTTATGAATGTAATTTGATACTTATGACTGATCATGCCCAAACGAGTGTTCAGCGCGTTCAGTCTGTGTTTAAAATCTTCTGCAGTTGGTAATGGAAACAGTCAGAGAATGTGTCATCTAGTCGTTAAGTGTGTCCCAGCATTAGTCTGCTATCAGTGGCTCAAACCTCCGTTACTACAGTAACTCTAAAATGACATTTTGGAATTAGCAACGGGGGCATGGGATTAGATGCGAAAGAAATTAGTCCTACATACAAAAACTTTACAAGCGTCTTGAAATGCATTATATGAACAGTGTTTCAAGGTGTGGTAACTATTGTATAAGCTGAATAATTGACATCAGGCAGTTGCATTATTAGCAAAATAATGCACACTCAAAGTGGTAATGCAGTCACGAAGCGGAGTGGCCGTTACACCTCTGGTGTGCATTATTTTTCTAATAATTCAACAGCCTGTCGTCAATTATTCCTTACAGAAGTATGGTGTAGTCATGTTAATGTGAAATGTTGTCCAATGCACACATTTAACAACAACTATTCATTGTTTTTATGCATCATTTTCACCAGGAACATTAAATTAACCTTTGGAAATGAGGACTGGGTTAAGTATTAAAACATTGCCTTGACCAACTTTGTAACATTATAGGGTCAGAGGGGACGATGGAGTTGAGAATGTGGACATTGCACGTTTAATGTTCACAATTCGTGGCACAGGAAGAAGCAGTTTCATTTCAGGAAAAAGTGTCCACAACCAAAGGTATTTAAAGAAAGTACTATGTGGCAGAGATATTTCCACTATGTAACTGTGTGCTTTATACTTCAAGTGTTGGTTTGGACCACCTAATTGCTTATGAGTTTTCTTGTAATGCTTTGTTATAGAATAGAGAGACTGTGGAGAGATGTGTGGACTGCAGTGACCAGAGTGTACTATGATGTGCTATACTATCTTGAGGAGGACAACTACCTTAATATTGCAGACCAAACACATCTCTTCTGTTGCCACTACACATTCCTGCCAAGGCTGCAAGATGATCTAAACTTTTTCAGAGATGGGTGGGATAATCACCCTTTGAGAACAGAACATAACATGTCTCCAAACCAGCTCTGGGAATTGGGTCAAATTCACTATCAAGTTGATGATCCCCCAAACGGAGAGGTATTTATGCAAATGTAAAGACATGTTTACATTATTTTATTTTATTTTTTAGAAAAATTACAGGGGTCATGAGAATTCAAATATTAATTCAGTGGCATTTAAACCCCTACCGGTAATTAGCATTCCAGTAATCATCCAAATGTAATATTTGGAACTATTATAGGAACTGAGAATGTATACCATTTATAGATGCATTTTAAAATATATATGAAGAGTTCAGATACAAGTTTTCTTCTAGAATGATCATTTTGATCCAGCTTGTATATTTATGTTCAGTAATTTCACTTAAATGGCATTGCAAATTACTGAACTTAAATATACAAGCTTTATCAAAATGATCATCTTTTGCATCTGAACTCATATATATATATATATATATATTTTTTTTTATAATTTTATATATAATGATGTCTTTTGTATACCCAGGAAATGAACTTTGCCGAGATCGATTGGGAAAGCAGTGGGCTGCCTCCTGATGAAAGTGTTGGTGTTAACGTTCCTACTGTACAATGTCCACTTACATTTGAGCAACTTACTGCACTGAAGGACACCGTGGATCCTAGGTCACCATCACAATCCTATGGGATAGACATTTACATGGCTGCAGTGCAGTTTTGCCAAGCACTTGAGTAATGACACATTAACTGCTGAAACAATTTGAATTTATTTGGTGGATAATTAAATCATAAGATAACATGTGTATTTTTGAACACATAGAAGTATGGATTGCTAAATTGCTTTCGAGCAGGTATGTTGTAACCTGTTGTTGTTGTTGTTGTTTTTTTGCCCTTTTCCAAAATAAAACTGCAATAATACAAGAACGTATTAGTTTAACTGCTGAAACAATTTGAATTTGGTGGATAATTAAACCATAAGATAACGTGTATTTTTGAATACATAGAACGATGGATTGCTTTAGAGCAGGTGTGTTAATTTTTGCAAGGGTTTTCCCTTCTCCAAAATAGAACGGCAATAATACATGAACGTATTACTTTAACTTCTTCAATGTCCAAAAAACAGGACAAACTTTGGTAATGTAATCTAATTTATAGATCTGGTGTTACTATTACAGGTTTGGATTTCACAGATCTAAACAAGGCCAAAACCATATTCTGAAGTGCCAATGCACCTGGGAGGCATAGCACATTGAAACAAGTGGAGGACCTCGGCATCTCAGAGTTAACCACTTCCACTACCATCTTTCCTTCTGGCACTTCCCATCCAAGCCAAAACTTCACCAAGCTTTTAAGGTCTGAGCTGGATGCTAAATAAAACAAAATCAACAATTAAATACTCACCACAATGTCATTCCAAACCCAACAAAAAAGTTTCATCAAGTAGTTTACCACAGGCTTTATTTTACACAAATTATAAAAACTCATTTATATATATATATATATATATATATATATATATATATATATATATATATATATATATATATATATATATATAAAAACATTTATACCCGTCTCAATGAAGTGACGCAAATACCACGAGATGCGACATCTATCTTCTAGCGAACAATCTTCGTCATCGTCGTCGTCATCATTCACCCGCTCTCCGAGGGCCAGCAGATACATTGTAGCAGCATCTGGAAACAATAAAATATTTCTGTTGCAACAGGTCTGCATTTTTTTAAATATATATACACACACACACACAGTTTCTTGAGATGTTGTGTGTGTATATATATATATATATATATATATATATATATATATATATATACACACACAGGTGAAACTCGAGAAATTGCATGTAATGAGTATATAATTAGTTTCACCTTTTAAATTGAATTAATGAAATTAACCTTTGCACGATATTCAAATTGAGTTTCATCTGTACATATGTATAATAATATATACACACACACACACGCACCACCTTATAACAATTACATTTACTGATGAGGTGAGTTAATTTTCATTTTCCCCCAGAAAGATTTCCACATCTTTCCTTTCACTCAACAGTGGCCACACTCTGGTTTCTTTAAGTCCTCTACGTATTTGCCATAACTGCCATTATCTCCTTCAAATGACCTATAGTATTGCATATTTTAGATTATTAGGTTACATGAAAAGAATGAATAATGCTACAAGTACAGCAATGCTAAAACTTAAAGCTCATACAATAAAAGAACAATACCGCATGTGATAATAGGCGCTCAAAAAGCCACTTCCGGTTTTCTTTGGTTGTACTTACTAGTTTTATGGTTTCACGAATATCATGGTCAGGACAGTCTTCGATTTGCACTGTAGCAGTTTCAGCTGAACCACCTAGAAATACATGGACCATTGCTTGGCTGACTCCAGCCAGGCGAGGTCCACCATGTAGGAATGCATGTCCAATCATGCGTCCTGCAACTAGGAACAGATCACTCTCTATGAGAAATTGTGAAGATGATGGAACAAGATGGCCTGGTTCACCTTCAAAGAGACAGGTCCTTGCAGTATTTCCTGGTTTAAAATAATGGGCTTAAATTAACATTGTGTATTCAAAGATGAAACAAAATGGCAGTCAATGTTCCATAAAAATAGTTAACATACCCATGTTAAAATTGAAACCATGCTGAAGCCTCTGTATAACAGTTGAAAAGAAGTGTCTAGTCACACCTTCACCAATTGCAGCATCCCCTGAATGTAACAGATTAAAATCAACAGTCCAAAAAGAAAAGAAAATGGCCAATAAAACCAGCTAAGAATGCCACTGAATAAATGCATTTTTACTTGTTTAATACCACCTTGGAGTTTGCACTTCACAGGGCATGCCCATTCTATGCCGTTTTGTTTGTAGAATGCAACAAGTTCTCGGTCTTGATCTTCCTTGTCCATTCTCACATCCATGGTCATCAAGAGGGATTTTCCAGTCTCATGTTGGTGAATTATTTCCTTAGTGTATAAGGATGCTGCTTTATTTTTATCTGGTTCAATTTTCCAATCTGCAAAACGCATAGAACCAACATGTCAACACTTTCAGTTCAAGCTAGTTGTGTACTCCACTACTTCAGTGCTAGCCTACATCTCAAAAATGTGTTGTGTTTATCAGTTCTACTTCAAAACTTTAAAAAACAAAAACATACCATGACTCTCGCTTGTGGCTTTAGCTGCATTTGAAGGATCAGCGGTATAAGTCAACGGCATGTAAACTCCAGATGTAGATGGTTCTTCCATAGACGCATTTAATTCCAGAGGTTGTATACTTATAATAAAATACACATACTTCATTACCATACTTGTGTGCAACAAAAGAACAAAAATACATTTAAAATGAATTACCTAAAAAGTTTTAAATAGATTAAACATTAATAATTTTAACATAAAACAATATTCAATTGATATTTGCTGTGAAGAGGAGCTGAGGCAATCCTAACCGCACACACAATAAAAGTATACATTACGTGACCAGCAGGGGCGATTCTAGGATTTTCATTTTAGGGGGGCTCAGCCCCCAATGAGTGTATGATTTAAAAAAGTAACACTTTAAGGTCCAATTCTCACTATTAAGTAGTTGCTTATTAACATGCATGTTACTAGGATATTAGCGGTTAATTAGTAGATATAAATGGCAGGGTTTTATAATCACTGAGGTACCAATTGCGTGGTAGTTTTTAGTATTCTATTTGTTCTTATCTTGCCCTGTCTCTTCCCCTCCTAAAGCTGAGCTTTGAGTGATATAGGCTTTTCATTTTTGTCTGTGCCAGTGAAGAAAGTAAACATAGGGTCAACTGATTTTATGAATCATTTTCTCAGATGTGTAAAATTACTGAAGTCTACCAGGAAAGCTAGGTAACCAAGGCTAAAGCCCCCCCCTAAAAAGAGCCTAGTGACACCCATTGGTGACCAGTGATACGTTCCTACAGATTTCTCAGAGAATGTTACATGCTCTCTAAGTGATAAAATATTGCTCCTTGTAAATTTTGAAGGCAAAAAAATTCACTGATTAATTTGGAAATAAGTATTTTGTGCACATTTGTTTTGTACCTATTTGGAAATAAGTATTTGTGTACTATCAAAAAAGAAACTGTCAAATAAAATAATTTCTCACCTGTCACCCATGCAAAAACTTGCGTGAATCTCTATTACATCGAGAGACATTTCTTTTTGACATATGGGGCAAGTTGCCTAAAGTAAAAAAAAAAAGAACAAGTATTAAAGTATATATTAAGTATAGAAATATTATATTTTATTAAGTAAAAAAAGCATCTCTAGAAAACACACACGTATATATTTATTTTATACCCTACTAAACTTGCAAATTATTTATTAAATTAAAATAACTATTTTTAATATACATTACTTGTTTGGTTTGTTCAGCTTCATCACTGGTCTGGTCAGCATCATCATTCGTCTGTTCAGCTTCATCACCAGTCTGTTCAGCCTCCTCACTGGTCACACAGGTATTTATGTGTGCAGTCAGAATCAGTAGTGGATAACTGACTCCACATCTCTGGCATTTCTCTTTTGGCATTTCGTTAAAAGATTCAGATTCAGGTGGCAGAGCAGTGGTGTCAAGTTCTATTTGTAGTGGAGCAATGTAAAGAACTCCTTTAAATCCATTTGTTGCTGTCTTTAAATTCTTGGGATTGTACCCACTTTCATCTGGTGGCATAAGAGTGAGCTTCCAGGAGCCCCATCCTCCTTAAAATAAAAGTAAATAAAAAAATACCATTGTACAAAAATACAGAAAAATACAAAATGCTATCTGTATTTTTGAGATCAGGGTCAGTTTTTACTAAATGTTTTTTCCCTGGTGATTACCTGAAGATTTATAGAGAAGCCAACCCCCCTTTATTTCTTGAAATTTGTGGTATATCTCCTTTAGTCGGGCACATATCTAAAAATACAAAAGCACTTTATTAAGCCTTTATAGTCAGTATAGTAAAATAAATACTAATAAATAATGCTAATAAATACCTAAATCCACTATATCCACATAAATGGGCAAGGAGATAAATAATTTAATAAATTAAACATGTTGGGGGAAATTAGAAAAAAAAAGTAGATATTTTGAAAAAATGTCGGTAACCAAACAGTTGATGGACCCCATTAACTTCCATAGTAGGAAAAAATAATTCTGAGGAAGTCAGTGTGGTCCATCAAATGTTTACTTACCGACATTTTTCAAAACATCATCTTTTGTGTTCAGCAGAAAAAAGAAATTCATACAGGTTTGAAACAACTTGAGGGTCAGTAAATGATGACAGAATTTTCATTTTTGGGGCGAACTATCCCTTTAAAGCAAATGCTAAACTGAAAGTTGTCTCTTTCTTTTAACCGTTTATTCATTTAGCTCCGTATTTTTATTTTTCCTTGGCACATGCAAATGAGAGGGTGTCAATCAAACATAAGCCGGTCTCTGTGTAACCATTGGCTGAAAGTTATATTAACAGTTTACTATACAAACGAGATAGTGGCAGAAGCTCATATACAGCAAGTCAGCCTGCCCACAAGGCATCTACTAATTTTGCAAATATCATTCATTTGAATAAATGATTGAACGTTTATATTTTTGGACTGTGATTAGAATTTGCAGATGGTCCCTTGAGCAGCATAAGTGAATATGCAGTGAATATCAAAACTGAAATAATTTTACTGCCCTTTTTTAGCAGACAAATGGATCTACACCCACATCAAATGTACCTGCTAACTAACCTAAAGCGTGTAAAGATGTATCCACTCTGAAGAGAATATAATCAGCAGATAGCATAGCTACTACCATTTTTAACATTATCAGCCAATGGTGGAATATAGAATGCCTTCTGATGTTTGATTGACACCCTTCATTTGCATGTTGCACCTAGAAAAAAATAAAGTTACGTGACTTTCAGCCAAGTATGGTGACCCATACTCAGAATTCGTGGTCTGCATTTAACCCATCCGAAATGCACACACACAGAGCAGTGAACACAAACACACACACTGTGAACACACACCCAGAGCAGTGGGCAGCCATTTATGCTGCGGCGCCCGGGGAGCAGTTGGGGGTTCGATGCCTTGCTCAAGGGCACCTAAGTCATGGTATTGAAGGTGGAGAGAGAACTGTACATGCACTCCACCCACCCACAATTCCTGCCGGCCCGAGACTCGAACTCACAACCCTTCGATTGCGAGTCCGACTCTCTAACCATTAGGCCACGACTTCCCAAAAAAATTATGCAGTCGAGATTCCTGCATTTGGGGAATTTGCAGGGGTCAGCATTGCCTGAGTGCAATGGACAAGCATCGCCCTGGGTGAACAGCCTTCTTGATCATGGTGTCTCCCCTGCCAGGTAAGTATACCAGGTAAGTATAAAACAGAGAGATGCATTCAAAAATGAATAAATTTCTTGAAGGAACAAATGAAAACTTTCAGTTTAGAATTTCCTTTAACTTGTTTTCTTTCATTTCCAACATTGGTTTTATTTATTTATCTCATGGCACATTTAATTATTTATACTTTTATTTTTGGAGGAATATGTGGACTTATGAATTAATATATTTATCCGTTTATATATTTACTGTATTTTCCGGACTATAAGTCACACTTTTTTTCATAGATTGGCTGGTCCTGCGACTTATAGTCAGGTGCGAAAATTAACTTGACATGAACTAAGAGAAATGAACTAAGAGAAAACATTACCGTCTCCAGCCACGAGAGGGCGCTCTATACTGTTCAGTGCTCCTGTAGTCTACCACTGACAACATAAAGCGCCCTCTCGCGGCTGGAGACGGTAATGTTTTCTTTTGGTTCATGGTTCTAAATAAATGCAACTTATAGTCCAGTGCGACTTATATTAGAGCTGTAATCGGGCCTTAAAAGTAAGGCCCGACAGGACCCGAGCCCGACAAGTACATTTTGATTGACAGCTTTTTTAAAGCCTGAACCCGTTTACAGCCCGATATTATTCAAATGTGTACACGCACACAGCTCTTTTGCCTTTTGTCAACAATGAGTAATTTATTCATGTTTTAACATAATTTACTCATAACTAACGTAGACTAGACCACTTGGAAGTTGGAATAAAGAAATAAAATAAGTCCTCTGTGACATTGTAACATCTCAGCATTCTAGACATAGGCTCATTTAACCTATAAATAGACCAACACACCAATAAAAACGAGTCATTTAAAAAAAAAAAAAAATTAAGATAAATTTTAAATTAAGATGGGTATTTGGCAATAACGAAATTAAGATAAAGGCTCCGCCGGATTTGCTTTATTTAATAAAAGAATAATGGCAACATTAGCGTAAATACTCTGTCAACATTATGCATTTAAGACTCAATGAATATTTAGTTATCATTTGAAAAACCTTTACTCACAGAGATTATGCTAGGTCTACATGTTTTTGTGGAGGAAAATGATTGAATCCACTGTAGATGTCTTCAGTGCGTTGCTGCACTCACTGATGGTGCGTCATTATTCACTCATTATTCTTATTATAAACATGGTCAAAACTTTTCCACACCTCAGAGTTTGCTTTAGTTGCTGGTGCAACCAAAACGTAATCACCAGAGGCAAGCCTCCGTTACACCTGCTCAGTATTCATTTTCGCATCTTTCTTGCGCTAATCGAAACACATCACATGACCGCTCGTTTACCTCGCAAACCGGAGCGCAAGCCCGAGCCCGGCCCGAACCCGCGTAAGATGATAGAAATTAAGCCCATCGGGTCCCATCGGGTTCGGGCAAAGATCTTCAGCTCTAACTTATATATGTTTTTTTCCTCATCATGACGTATTTTTGGACAGGTGCGACTTATAGTCCGAAAAATACAGTATTTATTTGTTGTTTTTGCAGGTTTCGTGTACAGTGTAGATCAAGCCGTACTGTCATCAGTTCTCAGTTCCACGCAACAGAATAGTAGTAGTAAATCTGTAGTAGTCAGGATTACTACAACTACATTTAATCTCTTTCTAATCAAACAACCAGACAAATGAATGGCTTGACACTAACCGTACCAGGGGATATAGCATAGACAGAGCTTTTTTCTGCATACACACATTTATACACATTATACACAAAATTTATAAAATCGGTTTTAAATCTTTAAGATGGCAATAAATATAAAAATACTCTTCATCTCTGGCTTTATTGTTCAAAGTGTCTATCCTTGAATCGATTTTGCTTTGTGCTTCACTACAATGTAGCTTATCCAATTCTCTCCGCGCTGTCCAGTGCATAGCATATAGCTTTAGCACACAGATTTCAAGAGTTGGTCAGCTAAATAAAATAGCAGTGTGCAAAATACTAGGGGTGCTCCGATCACGATCGGCCGATCGTTAATGCGCATCTCGTCAGTAAAGCCGGTTCTCTAATCAGCGGTTAATTCCATCAGGTGCGTGATTACACAGAGCAGCTGTTACTACACAGAGCAGTTGTTAACTGAGAAGATGCGCCAAAAAACGCTGAAAATGAAGTGGATTTGCACATCTTATCTATTAACAATGGCTCTGTTTAGTAACAGATGTGTAACTTAGGCCTAGTAGACACGGTGGTGTTTCTAATCAATTTTACACAAAATATACTTTAAAACAAACACCAGAGACCGCTTAGACAAATGTCTCACGTGCTGAGAACGCTAACCTAACATATAAACACAAAAACATTCATGTTTAAGAATCAATTACCTCCGGTCGATTCATGATCAGAGTCAGACAGTCAAGTAGGGCTCGACTTGAACCACCACCACCTTCGCGGGTTCGCGCTGGAAAACTTCCGCGGTCCCCAATTGGTCAAAATGCTCTGTTCGACTTTTCTGAGATCATCTACTCTTCCCTATGGATGACCTGTGACCTACTTTCTTTAAGATCTGAATTTTTGAGTTTGAATTTTTGACATTGAATTTTAGAAAACTGAATTTGAAGTTCCGAATTTTTTCATCTTGAAAACTTGAGTCTGATTTTTTTTTTAAATGAATATTTGCAGTATAAGAATTCAGAACAAAAAAACTAGCTGTTTGAAAATACATGTCTATAAAATTCAGCCATAAAAACATTTCAGTTTGTTAAATTTCAAATGTTCAATATTCGTAAATCAAATTCAGAACTATTTAAACTACCACCTAAAATTCAATTTTGTTGGATTACACTTGCAAATAATTCAAATTTACACAATTCAAATTCAAATCATTTTGTCATAATAAAAGCTCCATAAACTTTTGGCCGAAGACATATCTGCTTTGTTTAAAGCAGAACTTCCTCCAGTTGGCAGCAACAGGAGAGTGGTGGAGAGTAGAACAATCTGTTTCTGGACGGACTGGCTCATAGAAGTGGAAGGAATGACATCAAACTGAAGCTATGTTGGATCTATCCATCTGTCTGTCTGTCTGTCTATCATATTTTTTTAAGATATGAAAAAATAAAAATGTAAATAAAAATGTATATATGTTTGATGAAATCCCATAGTGCATGTGTGCTTTTAACATTTTATCCCTGTATTAAAATGTATTTAGTTGCCACTTGAACAAATCTTTCATACACTTTTGAATATATACTATAAGACATAGCACACCTTTAACTAATACACTTCTAAAACACTTGTATATTTGGTTTACTTTATTTGACTACACTTAAAATCAATTTATATTAAGTGTACTTATGTGCTACAGTTGGGAAAATGTACTTATATTTATTAAAAGTTTAATTTAGGATTACTATATAAAAATCTACTAAGATTGAACAAATTTTTAATGTAATGAAATCAAACTTAAGAGATACACAAATAAAAGTCCTCTGTATATTTTTGTGATAGGATACTTTATTTCAATGCACTACAAATGAATTTGAGTATTAGTGCTAATATACTTCTTCAAGTGCACTGAAGTAGAAATACACCTTTAATTAGTGTCTATATAAAATATAATCTTATTTAGCACAAAAAAATGCATTTACTACAAAAGTACTTGCTTGTTTTTAAGTATTTTTAGTACATTCAACTATACTTTATTGTTATCTGGGATGAGGATACTTATATGGGTTTGGAAGAACATGAAATAAAATAAACTGTGAAAACTACTTTACTGGCATTCTGCATCTGCAAAATGGTCATTATCTTTTTTTTTCCTGTTCATTTTTACTAGAAGGGACTGCATATCCCCTCACCTTAGACAAGATTCTTGGATTTGTGTCAGGATCTACTTCTATTCCGAGGCTAGGGTTCCCAGTGGAACCCAAATTGGAGTTCTTACACCCTCAAGAGAATGAGGCCCCTAAACTTTTTCCAGAGGCTAATACCTGCAGCATTGTCTTGAGGCTGCCAAACCATCCCAGCTATGAACTCTTCAGAGAAAGCATGGACAGTGGTATTTTGCAATCCCCCACTTTTGGAGTGATGTAGAAATTGTGTTGGCTGTTACTGATGTTTGAAATATTTTTCATTTCATTATGAAACATGAAGAGCTAAATTGGCACACCACTGCTCCAAGAGTAGAAAAATATTTATATTCTCACCACAAGTGAGGTTTCAAGCCTACAAGCTCTTCATCAGACAGTGATCACATACATCAGAAAACATACATTCAGCCCTATAATATAACACAAACTTGAGTGACATGATCACCCACATGATGTAAATGTAAATTTGATTCTATCATTTATGTATACTTTACAGCTATTTTTTTTATATAGGCTTAGGTTCAGAATTTGTAGTTAGTGGTTGTATTCACTTTTATGTTTGTTTATTGCATTTATGTCAGGTGATTTCCTGATTGCCCTTTTTTTTGGATCATGTGGGTGATCATGTCATTCAGGTTTGTGCTATATATAAGGCCTGAACTATGTATGTGATCATTGTCTAATGAAGAGCTTGTAGGCTCGGAATGTCACCTTTGATGAGAACATAATACTTTTGGAGCTGTGGTGTGCCAAATTTCTTCTTAGTTTTAGGTATTTTCGTGGTTGAGCACTCACATTGAGCCCTTCGGCCTGTTGGATGTGTGCACTTGGATTATCTAAAGTTATACAATGGACATTTCATCATACATTTCTACTACTGTTTTTTTATATTTGTAGGGGTTGCTGAGTTTTGTTCCTTTCTCCAGTTCTGCTCTGTCTTGGGATATCTGATAAGAATCCACATCTGAAATTATTCAGATTATTCTACAAACTAATGAAATTTACATCACAATTACAATAAAAAGTTTTTTTTTTATCTCAGGGATATGACTAGCCCTTACATAAACTATAAATGAATCAGGAAAGTAGAGGTGAGAAACCGATCAGAATATGACACATGCCATGTGAAACACTTCACACAAGTAACAGTGACACTGTTAAATGTCATTTTACATTCTTAGGTTTTCCACAAAAGAAAGGATATCTTTGGTGTGTAAAATTTGTCAAGTCTTTGTTAATTCTTGGAATGTAGACATATTGCAGAGCCCACATGTGCCTTCCATTATCTACATCCACAATGCCCTCACTCTCAAGAAAGTGGAAAAGATCATAGTACACATTTGACACCCCATGCCACAGATCGACCCAAAGTCTTTCAATCCTCAGATTGTGTGTACTTCTCCCTCTAAGAGCACTCCCTCGTTCATTGCCTCTGAACAGGTTCATGAACAAGCACACTGCATTGTTCTCTCCCCCATGGTCAGTCCTTACTCTGGAAGGGACTCCATATTTGGAAATGGCTTCCAAGAAGCAGTTCATGACAGTGCTGCTGCGAATGTTGGTAGATGCTTGTCACCTTTCTCCAAGCATGAATTGCTATCCTCCATCTAAATTAACACAAATACATCATTACTTAGTTGAGCATAAAACCTGCATTAGACAACAACAAAAAAAATATCCAATGAAGGGTGTGTTTTAGATGTTCTACAAGAGCAGTTACATTTATTTCAACAACTCTTTTTATGCAGCCATTCTGATTTCTGTTAATGAACTGCTTAATTCTGAAATTTAGACTTTTAAAAACAAATTTTAAATTTAGTGACTTAATGGCATTTTGTTAAAGCAACAGAAGAATAAGGTGGTTTAGGCATAATGCAATGTTTAAGATTGCATTTAAAAAGAAAATTACCTTATTAGTTTGTGATTTCCATCAAGATGGCATAAAGATTTAGGTCCTGTGACACCGGTTTAAATCTGCATCAGATATATCTGAGTATGAGGAAGACTGCAACAGATTGAAGCACCTTGAAATATATATAAAAGTATTTTAACATTTAATAGGAGCGCTAAAATAAATCAAAAGTTGCACTCAAAATTTTTCCCAACTCATTATGATCTAATGAGATGAGGACAGATGATATTTTAATCTAGGTGGAGCAGATTCCCAAATATGTTTCTATTGTTATAAAATGCTTTGGATAAAAGTGTCCGCTTAAAGCTCCAGTATGCGATTTTTGTAATTGACCAAAAGAGGGCGCATTTCCAACAATAACAAAGGCGAAGCTTGATGACGCTATGAAGCAGGTGGCGATGGGAGATGTCGTTTTTAATGCATTTTCACCATAGCAATGTATCTAATTTGGATAAACGAATCATGATCACGGATGAGGTAATTTATTCGTTTTTGTATTACCTGTATATCTGATCGTATTATTTTATGTCATCATAATTAATGAACTGCAAGGAACATGAAATGTTATACTATATGTAACCCCTCTCTCCCGGGTCCTCTATGACACTCCTCGCACTCGCTCCAAGTGGGGCTCGAACCCGGGTCTTCAGCATGGGAGGCGAACGCACTAACAAGGAGTCTAAATGGCTACAGCCTTAAATGGTTTACCTGAACAGCACTACTCGCTGGCCTCTGTTACATATATTATCCCGTTACAACTAACAGCTATTTGTTAAATGATTTGTTGGGTTAATGTTGTGCAGTGTTACATCTTTATGGTTAATGCCGTGTTGTTTAACGTGCACAAATCAATCGTTCTAAAAGTAAATTTGAACGAACATTTGCAAGTAATGACTAAATATATTTTTAACAACACATATCCGATTGTATTTAATTGTACTGCCATAATCTCGGTCACCACACGTGATAAAAATCCTTACCTTAGTACAAAGAGCAATATAACTTTGTTTATAGGTGCTATTATTGACAGTTGCATGTGTTGCAGGGAAACACAGATACATCATCACTGGAATTATCAAATCCAGATGAGACCTGGACCATCTTTACTGTAACTATTACGTTACGTGTACAATAACAAAATAAATGATTGATTTGCTTACCTGTCCATCAATACACTCGCGAGAGCATCTCGTAAACGCCTGGCCGATATTTATCCTGGCACTTCAATACTCGCCAAAGAGTAATCGTGATCCATAACAACGACAACCAAACCATACGCGCGGCTATAACATAACCACCACTTCCGCATTTGACCATGTGATATTCCGGTGTGGTGGAACATCACATGGTCTACACCGGAAACAAAGTATAGAGCGGACATTGCGTCTCTGAGAGGCAACATTTATTTTCCGCGGCCGGTTATTTAAAATCTGAATTTCTCTGAAATAAAAAATCTTTGGAGACTTTTGAGATATTGTAAGTACACAACTGGAGGAAATATATCACACTGTGCAAGTTATTTTCGGAAATTTTATTACAAAATTCCTACATATTGGAGCTTTAATGGCTAAATGTAAATATAAGTAAAATTAACTTTATTAATCGGGTTACACAGTGTAATTATACATTTAAGTACTAAAAAATAATAACAATTATCTAGATGCACTTACTATATGGTTTTGGTTAGGAATAGGATTAGGGTTTAGTTTATGGTCAGTTTCATGTAATTATGCATAATACATGTAACAGGGATACAATAAAATGTTACCATCATTCTATTAGTTTTGCATGACAAATACACCTGTGGACAGGGTATAATTTGTGTAGTCAATGGATATTAGTTATTATATTATATAACTTACCTTAAACGTCACTTGAATGTAGATATGGAGGTGTGTAGAATATGTGCAATCTGTTTTACAGTGAAGCCCAAAGACAACAGAAATGACAGCTGATCCTGTGTAATGACATAAGATGGTGCACCTCTGGATCCACTACGAATCAGTGGAGGTCGATATCCAGTGCTGTCACACTGTCAATTTTTATTTATTTATTTATTTATTTGAGCTGCATCTGAATCATTATTTACATATATTTAATGACTAAAACAGCTTGGTTACCAGCATTCTTCAAAATATATGTTCCCCAAAATAAATTTTTAAACAACATTGGGGTGGGTAGATGTAAATAAAAAGAATTTCAATTTTTGAGAAACTATATAACCAATATATTTTAAATATAAACTAAAAAAAGATACTCACTGCTAGTAGGTGTCAGTAAATGTTTAAAAATCATTCAGTCCATTCGTTCAAACAACAGATCATTTTCAAAGTTGGAATTATTTGTGATTCTCTAGCCCCTTTCACACTGCACGTCTTCTGTGTGAAAGCAACCACGTTCCGGGATTGATTACCAAATTGAACCCGGGTCGGGGACCTAGTAACATTGCGGGGTTCGCCCGGGACGAGCGCTGTGTGAACTAAAGCTTGATCTAATTCCGTGTCGAAGTGATGATGCGTGTTATCGCGCGACTCTTTTACCGGCTGTTTTGAAGGAAGATCAACGTTCGCGATGAAAACATATGTGCAAACTGTAATGAAGCAGAGATCAGTTAGTTCCTCACTTTCCGCGCTGACGCCGAGATCGTTCGCTTGCTTCAGTGAAAGTATAACATGCCTAGCGTTGTCGACTCGTACATTAAACGTCACGCGCTGATGTCACGTGTCATTACGGGATCTTCAAGGGTTGTGTTTGAAAAACTGGCAGTGTGAAAGTGCAAAATCTAGTGAACAGGGAACAATTGCAGGAACACTTTACCCCTGTATTTGCCAGAATGGCAGTGTGAAAGGGGCTTCTAATCAAACACACCTGATTTAACTCATTAGCTCATTAAAAGAAACTCCAGGGACTGAAAAGGCAGTGTCAGATAAGGAAGACATACAAAATGTGCAGTGTTGGGGGGCGCCCAGGTGCAGGGTGGATAAACACTGTAATGCATCATGTTTGCCACCAAACAACTGCATAAAATTTATTAAAATGACTTAACATAGTTCTGGGGCAAAAAAAGTTAGTTAATTGTGTTAAAAAAATATTGCCATTATTTTGCCATTAAAGTTAGCAAGCTCTTCAACTCTGCGGACCCGGTACCGGGTCCAAAAATAGCTTGCAAATGTTTGTGTTTCATTTGCAAAGCCTTCCTTATATGGTATCAGCCCATATATGGGTTCATTTGAAAGCTTAGAGTGTTTTCTTTACAAAGAATACCATTAATTGGGGTTTTATGATACATAGTCAAATTAAGCTAAGAAATATACCCCCCCCCAACAAATTTTCGTCTAACGCTTGCGAATAATTTTTCATAAGAATGTGTATTTAAAATATTTTTCACAAAACGGTCAAGTCATATATCACAAGAAAGCTCTCATTCTCAGGAATCTGATGATGTAGATAATTTTATTGTGTGACAATCACAGATCGAATGATCTTCAACTGAATCGTGATGTAAAATTTCTCACCTCATTGCAAATTATTATTTATCCATCTTAGCACCGCTTCAGTCAGCCGCAAACAGCCACACATACCTATATGCTCTATATAATCTCTTAGATTAGAATCTCTTCTTTCAAACTGGACCATTTTTAAGTTTCTGCGTGCTTCCATTGGTGAGATTAACGCGTTTTGTACAATTGCACACACAGAAACAAAGGGCTGCTGAGAGAGAAGCGCATTCTAACTCATATGATGTGCCTAAGCGGCTGTCAAATGTTTTATAGAGCTGATCTCTTTTGTGAAGCACTATTTGTCCCTTCAGCTGTCAGTCTGAGCCGTGCGCTCCACTCAGAGGTGCTGAATTTGACACCTCTGCGCAACAGCGGGGGAAGGGAGTGGACAGTGAGTGACCATTTCCTGTTGAACCGGACGAAGCGCTGGCCGATGGGACAATGTGTTCTCTGCTGCTTGCAAACAAAGAGCACGCGAGGGAAAACTACAAACAGAGGCGTCGCGTGGATTATCAATGTATAATAATCATACTACAAGTTATGGATGACCACCGTCGCCGTGGAGAGGACAGGACGCGCATCTGGTGAGCGTATACGCGTGCTACTTACTTTTATATATTTGATTCTTTATTTTGAAGTGTGGAAGCTCCGCTAACAATAGGCTAAACTGTTTATTGACAGTAAATTCCAATCTCAGTGAAAGTACAGTAAACACACATGAATTATTACAGTACTGGGTGGATGAACATAAATTTGTTTGTTGACGCTCCGAAGGTCATGTACAAGATTCGGGGAGCGGATTAGCGCTGATAATGCGTCAAAACACACAGACAGGATGCTATAAGATGAAATATTATAGTTGATTGAAACACACAAAAAAAGCACATTGTATTGAGATGGTTCATCATATGTGAAACAACATAAATAATACTATGTCACAAACAGCAGCTTTTTATGTAACTTCTGAGTGTTTTCTGTAAAATAATATACAAATAATGGATGGTTCCCATCTGCATGTATGTAAAGGAACACTTCATATTTATGTAGGCGGAAATTGTATACAAAAATGGTATTATTCCTTCCTTCAGTTGGAATGGAATAACTTTTGCATAGATTAGGATAGAAAGAAATTTCTCTATTAGCTGACGTGCTGGAAACACATAAAATAGGTCTGAAGTTGCTAGTCCCTTCATTGCCTGAGCTATACTATTTCAAACTTCAGTTTATACAAATAAAATAAAAAAGCGCCTTGTTTTTTTTTCCTATTTATTATAACACAGACAGCATATATTGTCATTTTTATAAATTTCAACAGTGTTTTATGTAATTTCAAAGGGTTTCCTTTAAAATGATACCAAACTTCTTGTGTTTACACTTCTGCATGAGGATAGGGAATCTTTTTAAATTAGGTAGGAAAATGGAAAAACGGAAATCCCCAAAATAGCATTTGAGCTTAAATAAATGTTATCATGGATTCTAGCCAAAAAAATATATAAAATCAAAACCTCACTGCTAGATGGTTGGATCTCCTATTATGAAAAAATCTAACAAATCAATAAGATAAGATTTTAACAGTCATCTTTGCACTTATTTACTAAGGTTATCAATATTTATTACTTCTGACCAAACACACTGTATGTATATACAGTACACACACACACACACACACACAGTACACACATACACACTGAATATAGCTCTCCTGATCCCCAGCACCAACTATCTTTCCAGTGTACAGACACACACACTTTTTGAATAATCTTTACCAGAATATATTAACATGGCATTGAATGTACATATGCTTGGTTCTAGTGGACTAGATCTGCTACACTGCTGCTGAGAATCTACTAATCAACATACTGTAATAAAGAAACATGCTGTTGTTTAGAACATGCTGTTAATGATTGACCCAAACTTCTTTTTTTTATTCAGAGATAGGGAAAATGTTTATAAAGCTGAGGAAATAGTTGAGGTGATTGAAGGGCACAGTGACACTAAGGAAAGAAGGGATGAAGTCTATCCTTGTGCCAGGGTAGATGACAGGAACAGCACTGGTAATAAAGAAGAACAAGAGATTCTAATAACGATGATGTAAGTTCAAGACACAGTGAGCAGAATGGTACAGCGGAGTGGAGGGATGAGGATTAATCTTGCGACAGAGAAGATGAGGCTGCAGACAGGAACAGGTACAGTGCAGATGAAGATGTGAATAATGATGAGACGGCCACTGGAAACTGGAGGAACACAAGACCAGGTCCAAAGAAATTTAAAGTAAGTTTAAAATAAGCCACATGCAGACATCTTATATGAAGCATTCACTAAAGTAAATCCTAGCTGTGTGCTTTCAATTAAGTATCAGCATGTGAAATGTAGGAAAATTCGTAAACAAAGGGCACCTTATTTCAGGGCACTTGGTGTCTGTACCTTTGATGAGTACTCAGCAAAATACATATTTACGATTCGCACAATACCCAAACCATTCCAAAAGAGTTTTGATATCCATGTTGTGCGACTGGGTGCTGTGACCCACCAGCATAAAGAATTGAAATTCAGACACGCAAAATTCACCAAAAGAGGAAAAATTGCAGCGGCAATAGCAAATGGAGTAAGCCAGTACTTCAATGAGTCCTTAAAAAGCACACCGCCAGAAGAGATTTTGACAGGAGACATTTCCAAACGCCTTACAATGGATGTCTCAAGAGTTATATCTAGTGAAGTCAGGAAAAGCACAAGACTCCATGATGATGCTATCATGGAGATGATGCTCTGCCAGAAGATCATGAAGGAGTGCAGTGGTACTGCTTCTCAAGTGGCAGGCTATATTCAACACTTACAAGTGGACGCCCAATGTGGGCACACAGTTTGATGGGAGCCTGCTCACAAGTTCTTATGTAATGTTCACTAGCTTACATTTGCCAACATTCAGTTTGGAGGAGCTGAGAATGTCATGGAATTCCAACAGCAAGGCTGACAGTGCAGCTTTCTCTGAATCAGAAATAGGTGACTCGTCTAATGATATAGGAGGCGCAGCTGTGGAAGAGGTCACTCCAGCTACATCAACTTGGGCATGAAACAACTGAGCATCAGAATCATCAACGGAGTATAACTTGCCCAGGTGCATCCCTTGTTTCAATAATATGTCATGTCCAGTAGAATCCGAGCCTTTGTCAGTCCATTGTGATCCCCAGCCAGTGTGTGAGCTACTATTAGACTGGAAGAATCTGCCACATTTGGTTCCAGGTATCCAACAAAGTCACTTGCTGCATGAGATGCATTAGGTAGACATATATTTACTGACACCACTGCCTCACTGAGAGGTGGCATATTTATAGTGGTTGCCAGTGACACATTGCAGCATGTCGGAACAAAGTCTTTGCTGGTTAGTAGAGGAACCGTGATGTCCCACAGTTGGAGCTTAGCATGGCTGAGGTCCAGTAAGGCATGATTTTTCAACAGAAAGTCCCAGTCCAGCAACACAGTCTGTGTGGTCTCTCTTAGCACATGAAATACATGCTGCCATGAATCAGTTCCCAGCTGGAATGTTACAGTGATGGTGCCCAGTGTATCTAGCATTTGTCCATTCGCTGCATAGGCTGACACATAGTCCTTTCTCAGTGGGCGATTGTGAAGTGTAGGAATTGACAAATGAAAATCTGCACTCATAAGCGACACACTGGAACCAGAGTCGACTAACATTTGAACCTCCGTGCCTTTAATCACTGCTCTCACGTATGATATTAACAGCTCCTGCCCAGAGTCCGAACTTAAATCATTGTCTTTTGATGCAGAGTTACAGTCGTCGACATTAGGTGCGTTTACATGGACACTCTTTGCTTCCATCTGAATGAATTCATTCTGATTGTCAAATCTGAATGTAGTGTTTACATGAACGCTGAATAAAGTGATCGGGTTGATATGTGCGTTTATACTATATGTCACAAGTTTCTGATCGGATCTACTCTTGACATGTGCACGCTGCATAGATATACAGAGTTTCCTGCTGCTGCCGCATGCGGTTTTAAAAAGCACACGTGATATTTATCTACTTAGGGTCCTAATTAGCACATGAAGCACGTGAACTGTTGCGCTGCTTAACGTTACTTGAAAAAAAAGGGTGTAACAGTGCCCCTTCCCGCACCCAAAACTAGTCGTCTGTAGATAAGAGTCTTAAACAAGGACTTTTGGGACGTAGTCCTTTTCCACTTCACATACACTGAGTTTTATAATGGCAGGACACTTATTTATGACACTTTATTTGCCTGGAAGAACAGCTCGTTCCGTGCAACATATGTCATTACTCTATTTCTACGTCACTGCACATGTGTAGTACTTTCCAGTTTTGGTTTTCAATCCGATTAAGGGGTTACATGTACTCTCACTCGGATTACAAAAGGAATAAACCACCCCTTACAATCCGATCAAAATTTTAGTTGGATCTGGCCAATTCAATCCGATTTACGTGCTTACATGTGACTTTTTTTATTCTGATTCTGCTTCTAGTCCTATTACGATCAAATTAGTAGTGTCCATGTAAACGCAGCTACTGTCAATTTGAGAGCCCATAGGAAACATAGCTGGTGTTTGGGCCACAACATCAGCTACAGTCAGTTTTCCGGCTGATATCGGTGCACCTCTCTGCTAGGTGACATGAAACGCACTCCCTGATTTCTCGAATCGTCCTCATAGCCATTATATCTGCGAGAACCTGGGCTGGGGCTGCATCTCGCAGGAGACAATGGAGAGTGTGAGTCTTTATAGCTATGCACGTCCATACCTGATGTAGGCTCATCACAGTGCTGGAATTTCCTCTCAGGTGAGCGGCCTCTCTGAGTGCCATCAAAGACACGTGACTCGCATCTTCGACCCCCGCAGACACACTGGCACCTTCCAGTAAACCGAGAGCATTCTGGCCTTTAGTTTTTGATTTTCATTGCGCAAGTGCCTCAAATACATTCTCATATCCCTCATTTCCTCAGTCAATCGATCCATAGCTCTGTGCAGTCCTCCATTATCAGTCACAGAATAAACAGCAGCCACCACTCCTCCATCATTAGTATTTCCTGCCACATTAACAGTCATGTAATCAGTCTTCATTGCGTCTTTAGTGTTTTCACGCTGACCTGCAATTCTCACAGCCTCCTCCAAATCTGTTGCTCCTTGTTCACGGCATTAAGCTCTGAGCCCAGGATCCAAGCCAGCAAGGAAATAACAACATTTTCTTCCCTCTGGGCTCTGTCGCCATATTCAGGAAAAGCCTCGTCCACTAATTTGCCGATCTGCTGCATACAGTAATATTTACTTAAAATATGCTTGTGCAAATTGTAACGAGGGTTTTAAGTAAAACAAGTTTGTTTTTAGTTTTTTTTTCCCCAGTGTGGACAGCTAGCAGGCAGTCAGTCTCCCCAATTGGTCACATGTGAATTTGTTGAACTGTTTTTTTTTTTTTTTTTTTTATACACATTTGCTGTCTGCTTTACTTTAGGACTGAGCTGTCTCAGGATGTTGCAGACCACATAGCAGAGTTTCTGAGGTCTTTATGAGCTGCTTGAATCAACAAAATAATCCACATCTCATGGCTACAAAGCTCCAGTGCTTAAACATACTGGTGAGAAGGGACATCAGCATGGATCAGTTGGAATACCTCCTTGAGCTAGACTTCACGATTCCTGAGATATCACACCTGTTGCATGTCAGTTTAAGCACCGTCAGGAGAAGAATGAAGGAATATGGGCTTTCTGTGAAACAAACATACAACCTGATTTCAGCTGAAGACCTGAAAAAGGTGGTTAGCGAATTCATTCAAGAGTGTCCGAATTCAGGATATGCCATGGTGTCTGGATATCTCAAGAGTTCAGTCATCAAGTAAGTTAAATCAAGTCACCTTTATTTATGTATGGCTTTTTACAATGTAGATCCAAGTCTAGGGTTTTGGATGCAAAGGGCCCCTTATTATAATAATGATCCCTTGCAAGTGACCTCTGCTAGTTTTCAGAAATATATATAGGAACTATATTTTTCACGGATAAAGACCTACTGTAAACATTTTCAAAGTCATGAAATTGCTAAATTATTAAAAGAATATCTATAAAATCTATATATTTTTTTGTATTGTTAGGTGTACTGTTAACATTTTTGATTTAGTTCTAATTACTTTGTACCATACTATTTTGTTTTATTTACACAAACCAGAATAAAAATATAAAATGTTCTAATCCGTGTGTGTTCATATTTAGTGTATATATATATATATATATAATTTTTTTTTTTTTTTTTATGTTTTGTTCTTATCAAAAATAAATAAATAAAATCCTTCAAGTTCCATATGAGGAAAGAAATGAGAACGGTCCAGCTTTAAGACCACACTAACAGCAATAATTCTTATTAACTGCTATTTTTCTTTATTTTTCAAACTGTCTCCAATTATGCCTTAACTGTGTGAGAAAAAATTGAGTATGGTATATTTCAGCTGTTTTATGCACTGGTGCCTCACGCGCACATATACATTGTAAACAGCGCAGTTCAGCATGAGCAGCGGTCTACTGTGGCATATTTTTGCTCTTTATAATATTTTTTCGTCGATACTGAAACACGTGAACCACAAAGCCTATTTTACATAATAAATAATAGTTTAGCTGCAAATATGCAACATCACGAACATGGAAACATTTGACTGTGTCCAGAATGAGAGAGGTAAACCCAACAGGTAAGCTAAGTGGATATACTGTATATCATTTTATTTTATTTACTTATTTATTTTGTGTTTATCCCATTTTTTTCATTGCATATTAAAAAATGTAAGAATAAAAAAATCATCCTACCCCCCTAAAAATTCTCTTCACATTCACTTGTGCGCTCTTGGGCAATACCTTCCTCTTGCGTTGCTCAATTGTGGAAGACGTAAAAGTGTTTTATATAAAGGTTGCTGTCCCATTTTGTACATGAATTGTCAATTTAAAAAAAAAAAACAATTATTTTGTTGGTTTCATGGTAACATGCAATCAAGGTCTTCTGTTATATATGCTATATTTAATATTCACGGTGGCATTTTCACCCGTTTAAACTTAAAATTCCATGAGATTTTAATTCAGTTTAATAGTATTAAACACATTAAATTGCTTCAATTATTTCTATAAGTTAAAGTAGCCAACCTTAAAAATGTCTTGTCATGACTTTTTCATCGTATTTTTTACAGTCTGATAACGAACTGTATTTGTTTTCCTTTTTATTATTATTTTTGTTTTAGTTTATTGAAAATAAATTGGCTAAAATAGAAGCAGATAATTCGAGCCCATTGCTGTCCCACTTATCTGAAGAAAAAAATCGTCTATCCAAAAAAGAATCGGATAAGAAGAAATGGATCGACTTTTTTCAATGGACCGAGTGATTCCACTGAGAGTGAGTTTACCATCGACAGTGATTCGAGTGCACACGCTTCGACTTCTTTTTTGGACAGACGAGCCCTTCCACGGAGACTACAAAGAAGAAATGTCGAAGAGGTTCAAGAGCCTCAAAGAAGTTTACGACCGTGGACTCGCAGCTACTCAAAGAGACGGTATTTAATATTTCTGATAAGGAACTTTCTGGTGATCAAACTGTGGTTTTATCCAAAGGACTATCTTTGTGCCTAATAGTGGTGTTAATTGTTTTGGTCTTAAAGTGAATCTGTTTAAATGTTTTAGACAGATGAAACTACAGTATTTTTTCTCCAAATCAGAATCGGGTTTATCTACAGTACGACACCTTTTAGACCTAAAAGTAATTTTTGCCCTAATGTGTCTAACCACACTATTCATACTTTTTGTCATTTGGTTGAACAAGAGGTGATGGAAGCTTTATCTTCAAGTAGTAAAATTTCTCATAATCTTTCATTAAATGAGAAAAAAAAGCTTTGACCGAATTGATAAGTGACCCAAGCATCATTATAAAACCTTCTGATAAAGGAGGGGCTATTGTAATCCAAGATACGAAAAAATACCAACACGAAATTCTTTCACAATTACAGAATATGAAGTTTTATAAAAAACTTCCCAGTGATCAGAAGGTTGGATATCTCAATCGGAGTTTAAATTTTTGTATTGTCAACACCCGATTAGACCTGTTTTTTTATACACTCTCCAGGTCGTCCGATTGTGCACAGACTAATTCCCTCTTATCTCCTTTATCTTAGTATGTTGATTTTTTTTAATAAAACCTTTTGTTTATTCGTTACCTACTTACATTCGAGATTCTACAGACTTTATCAACAAGATTTCCGAGTTATATGATTTACCCGATAATTCTTTATTATTAACTTTGGACATAACAAGTCTATATTCTAACATTTCACATGAAAAAGGACTTATTGCCCTTATACATTATCTTTTGTTACGCGAGGACTCTAGTCCAACATCAGACTTTATCATCGAGATGGCTTCGTACCTTTTGAAATATAATTATTTTAGTTTTGATAAGGATTTTTTTCTTCAGATTAGTGGGACAGCAATGGGCTCGAATTTTGCCCCTAACTATTCCAATCTATTTATGGTTTTTTTTAAGAGAGTTATGTATTGAATACAGAAAATAATCCTTTCTATTCATCAAATGGTATAGATACATTGACGATATTTTCTGTGTCTTTTTTGGTGATCACGATGAGGCTCGAGAATTTGTGACATATTTGAATAGCTTGGTTGACGACTTGGATTTTACTTCTGAAATTAATCCGTCTAGAGTACACTTCCTTTATATGTGGATGCTGAAGAACGAAGGCAGTTTGACTACAACTTTATTTACAAAAGAGACCGATCGTAACACTTTTACTCGCTACCAGTTTTCATCTGACTTTCCGATATCGATTTCCGATATCGAAAATCATGAAACAAATTTTTGAACAGAGGTTACCCTTTAGATTGGGTTGATGAAGGATTTAATACAGCTTTTAAAAAGACGCGGTCTGAATTGCTAAAAAAAGAATACAAGGAAAACAAGAAAGTATTCTTTTGCTTGTATTACAACATATTCACCTAAGTATTACATGATAAAATAAATTTGTAAAAACACTGGCATTTGTTGTCTTCTGATTCGGAGCTGAGCAATATTTTTAGACATCCTCCTTTGTACACAAACGCGCCAGGAGTTTAAAAGAGCTTGGTACATGCTCGTTTTCAGAGCGTTAGCCCTCGTGCATCTCAGAGTTTACTTAGCCCTATACAGAAGGGCAATTATCGTTGTGGGAATTGTGCTCAGTGTAACAATACTTTTAAAATATCATTTTTTGTCATCCTAGAACTGGCAAAAAATATAGCATCAAATCTGTGATTACTTGTGTTTCCACTCATGTTGTGTATTTGATCCGTTGTCCTTGTGGTATCGGCTATGTGGGAAAAACGTCACGTCAATTGAAACAAAAGAATTAGTTAACAGAAGAGTTCGATCAGAAGAAAAGATCTAAACTATCCAGTTGCGGCACACTTTTTAACTTTGAATCACGATGTAACCTCTTTACGCTCTTGTGGGATTGAGAAAGTAACTTTGCCACCTAGAGGTGGAAACATCGAATTACTTCTACAGAGACGCGAACTGTTTTGGATTTACACCCTTCAAACTTTATCACCTATGGGTATGAATGATGAAGCATTATTTAATGTAATGTTATAGTGATGCAATTGTTGAATGAGGTGTTGTTTTTACTATGTATTCACGATGAGTTTGAGTGACTATGGAGCCTGACTACCTGTTTAGAATTACAATTTGATGCTGTTTGATGACGATGTGTTGATTGTGTTTTTTGGATGATTTTGTTAACCTATAGGGGGATCTTGATTGTTCTAACTGTTTACGATGTGGTGCTAATTATGTATTCCCAATGAGCTTAATTCTGTGCAGATGGAGCTCTGTTAATTGGTCATGTGTTTATCTTAAAAGAGATGCATTTGAACATTTGTATACTCCTGATGAAGGTCGTGACTGAAACGCTGGTGTGATAAAAATTTTAATTTGCAAGTTAAGATAGTGTGCGGGAGTTCCTTATATGTTGACACGACCCACCTGGTCTTAATTTTCTACGCACCTATCACTTACAAGTGTGCGATGGAGTTCGTTCACTAATTAAAAAAATTATAAATTCATTAATCAGGAAAAAAATTAAAGTGATGAGACTCCCTGTCATTAATACACATTAATAATTTTTGCACAAACACTTGAATGTGAGCGTCGTGGTTTTCACTGGCTCCAAGAGCGCTCCATCACGAGTACAATTCATGCCAACAGCCCATAATATAGCTGCATATTCAGCAAGAATTCATGTTAAACATATTTAGCTATAGCTTGATCAGAAGGTTACAATGACTGCAAGAGTCGAGCGGGATGTTAAGAGTTTGTCTGTTTCGGGTTAAAGCATGATTTAAACAGATTCACATGCAGTCACTTTCCCAATAATACATTCAAACAAATGTAATCTTACAGTATTACTACATTATCAGCATGCTATCTGATTTTGAAATCTTGAAGAAGTTAATCGATCTGTTTAGATAAAATAATTGACAAAAATGTACTGTTATTTTCATCACAAACAAAATGTTCACAGCAGAAAGCAGCAATTAAAGATGTAATGCTTACAACATTATTAGTTTGGCATGTGATATAGGGAAAAAAATTTACACAACATTTTTTATTATTATTATTTTTTATGCTACGTTATGAACATAACATTTCAAACATACTGAAATCATTTATTCACGGAGTGAAGGCGGAGCGTGTTTCTGGTATCAGTGCGCGTGGAGGGGAAGTTGTTGCTTCTCACAGACTCTGCTGCGAATGAGAGACGTTTCACCTGAAGAAATGAAGACGACCGCGGGAACACAAGCACAGCAAATCCGCAAAAAATCAACCTGCAGCAATGCTCGTTGATCGACTCGCCAAGCTTTACTTTTGTAGGTCGCATGGCAGTAAATAATCCAATAATATGACCATGCAGTCAATACAGATATTTAATAAAAATATTAAAACAAACAGGGCTAATTAAAACAATAAAAAACGCACGCCAGCTCTACACCGGACACAAGTGGAACGATGTTTTTTTTTTTTGTTTGTTTGTTTTTTCTATTAGCGAAAATGTGCTTTGATACGCTTGTTTGATAACTTGTGGTTAAAGCGCCACTCAGTGGTCAAAAGCTGCAAATGCACTTTATACAGCCGCCGCGGCAGTACATGCGGCGGTAAAAAGGGCCTTTTGAATGTCTACTTAGTGTATATATATATATGTGTGTGTGTGTATATATATATATATATATATATATATATATACACACACACACACACACACACAAGTAGACATTCAAAAGGCCCTTTTTACCGGCGCAGGTACTGCCGCGGCGGCTGTATAAAGTGCATTTGCAGCTTTTGACCACTGAGTGGCGCTTATATATGTGTACATATATATATATATATATTATAACATTTGTACTCTGCTTATCTTTTAAATTGTACATTGGTGTAAGTTTAAGGTTTCTTTTGAAGAGCTTGATGTAATTATTATAAATACTAACCACATCTTTGTTATGTAGCAACTACTAAAAAGACAAAAGCAACTCACCCACTTTACCAAGAAAACTCTTAAATCCATTTTTCTCAGATTTTACCTGCTCTCTCATTGGTCAGGTTTTCATTTTTGGATAAGAGCTATTGTCTCTCTTGAGTGAAGAAGACACACAGCACTGTGACTGCAGTCAGCAGAGGAACACACAGCAGAACCAAACACTATAGCTGCTCTGGAGCTTCTGCTCTTCACTGAATCACTTCCTGTGTATCAACAAGCATGACTTTATTCTCTTTATTTATGCTCTTAACACAGCACATATAAATACAAAACATGAAAACTGAGAAAATGCTTGTGCCTTTAAGCCATTATTGACAAATATTTTGTGTGATGAAATGTATTCTAATCTTATTACCTGTGAGTTCAGATGACTGGATTCCCATTGCATTGTGGTCCATTGTCTGTTTTACAAATACACCTTTTGTAGCAAAAATATTTTTATAGATGTTGTCAGTGGTTTTTCCATATTCTTTGTACATTTTCCAAGTTCCTCTCTATTCTATATCTTTCTTTAATCTGCTTTCGACGTTGCCAACTACTTTTTCCTCCTGGAGTGTATTATGTTACTCATCTGTGTTTGATATGGCCAGTATTTAGGCAGAAAGAAACTTCGACTTGCAGAATGTTACTGTAAATGTTTGTTGTAACAATGTCAATTGTCTTCATTTAAATTAGTTTCTATGACAAGTTATTACAAAATCACTCAGTATCTGTAAGAAAGTAATGTTTACCTTTATTCTCAAGGGCCAACAAACATGTGGAAAACGTTTCCATCCCTATTAACGGTAAATTTATATCATGATAAATATCAATATCGTATCATATAGGTAAAATAGGCCAGTTTTTTTCTGAAATATTTATTTGATTGTTGAATTAAATAAGTAAACAAATATTTAAAGTTATAACAACAAGTATTATATCTAATTTGTTAAGATCAGAGTATAGGAAATAATAATAAAAATAAAAATAGTAATAATAATAATAGGCCGAATATAGCAAAATAAGCATAACTGAGGTTTGAAGACACTTTTTTGAAAGGTTTGCAGCAGAGGTTTATAGTATATTTAGTACCTTGTGCAGAACACACAGTTGATCAAATGTGTGTTTATGTGTGTGGCGACATGCACTACTAGGTTTAGGTGGTTACAGTGTTTCTTGTTATGACTGGCTTCTGAGGTGATTGGTCTGTTACTTGATACACCATAGGGTACTTTATAAAGGGTGAACATTATTCTTATCCAATCAGATTACTTATTTTGCTAAGGGTTTTTTTGTAGCTGTTGTTGTTGCTTTTATTTATTTATTTACTTTTGTGGAAAACAGGTGCTATACCTTTTATATCTGTAGTATTGTAGAACTGTAGAATATATTGTTAAAATAAAGTTGTTGTTTTTTTTCCTTTTTTTTAAGTAGAAAATGATTTAAAAAAAAAAAAAGTTCTTCAAAACAAATATGTTTGATATGCTAAAAATTTTTGAGAAATTGCTCACAAAGAGTTCCCCAAACAATAAAGAAAAAAAAAATTAAACAAAAGTCTGACAGGTTAATCAGGCATGTTCGTAAAGTGCCTCCACAATTATTTATTAAAATGTTTTAAATGAGTACATTTAATCAATTTTTATAATGTTGCATGTGGGTAATGTTATGAGAACATTTTTTATTATGTTCCTAGGACACAATCTGTGAAGTACTTGTCTCACAGATCCATTTAAAAGTTCCGTAACATGAATCATCAAACCACCCAGAGCTATAGCTTAGAGCACAGTTTGAATAGTCAGAGTAGCTAGGATACCAATGCCACCAGAACCTGCATCAACAGAGAAGCATTACAGTAGATGTTCAGTGATGCTTTCTGTGAGAAACATTTATTTTATAATAATCAGTTCAGTGATTTCTTACCCAGAGGTCAGTGTGCTGTTATCAACCCATTTCCAGCTGCCTTCCACCTCAATGTCAGTCAGACCAATCCAGAAAGCATCATAACCAGAAATGTTCTTAACAAATTCCTTAGGAGGTTGAGCAATAACACATTTCTATTATAAACTGACAGTAGACCTATTTTGTCACTTATCCAGCTAAACAACACACACAGTATCTCTCACTCACTTGTTCCTCTCTGTTGTTTATGATGATCAGATCTGCTCCTCTCTCTGTACAGTATCTTCTGCTCTCAGTCCAGCTCCTCATCTCAGTGGACATGTAGTAAAAATGGCATTGATAGTAAATCCAGCCATCTGTGTAAAATAACCATTTTTAATTGCAGTCTACTCTAAACTGAGTAAGTTATGAAGTGTCTATGTACACTAAATGCAAATAGCCTGTCTTGTTTTCACTAACTTCCCCCACCGTCCTCTTCAAAAGAAATGCTCTGCATGTAACCCATCCAAGTGCACACACACAGCAGTGAAAAGTGAACACACACCCAGAGCAGTGGGCAGCTATATATCCAGCGCCCAGGGAGCAACTGGGGGTTCAGTGCCTTGCTCGAGGGCACTTCAGCCATGGGTATTGAAGGGTGGAAGAGAGCGCTGTACATTCACTCCCCCCACCTACAACTCCTGCCAGCACAGGGACTCGAACCGGCGACCTTTGGATAACTAGTCCAAGTCTCTAACCATTAGGCCACAACTGCCCCTAAATACTAATTACTGCCCCCTAGAATTACTCTTGACATACAAATACCTAGGATTACTAACCAGGGGCTCGATTCACGAAACATTCCCAAAAATTCATCTTAAGAATATTTTTCTCTTTTTTCTTAAAATTGTTCTTGAGACAAAACCTAAGAAGAATTCAAATTATTGAAAAGAATCTTCTTAATTTTAGGACAACCCCAGACTTGTCTTAAATCCCAAACAATAATAATAATTCAAATAAATTTATTGGGTTATTTCATATTAATTGTTATATTTAAGCATTACAACAGCTACATAATACAGTACATGGGAGGACTAGGGATGTGCACAAGTTTTCTGAAGGGACAGCGATTACATGATCATAAACATGATCGCTCATGATTCGCCTGTGTGTGATGATGCTTTTTGCTGACTTCAAAACTCATTAGCAACTCTAAAACGAGTCAGATAGGGAGCTTTAATTGAACACCGTTAATTTTAGCTTATAAATACGTAATCTTTGGCAGTATTCAGCGCATATGAATGCGCAGGACACATTTGCTGTAGAAGCGTGGACTCGCGTACCGGAAGCATTCGCTCAGATGAGAGCGCAAAGACATGGCACAAAAAATGAATTAAACATATCGCTGCACCTTGAGACAGGCTATTTTAAAAAGTAACTGTTCAAAAACAGGCCGCATTAAAAAAAACATGAAACTGAGCGCCAGTTAAAGTCGCAATGAAAATTGCGTGCATGCTTATTGTGATTATTAGGGTAATCTACGGGAAGCACAAAAAGACAATAGTCTTAGTTAAGTAGTGCCTCATGTATTAATTGAGAAAACCACTGTTATTTTCTTTTAAAGAAAACATACTTTAAACATTCTTACGAACTTCATGGGATTTATCTTAATTTATTTCCTAAGAAGATTTTCGTGAATTTAGCCCCAGATGTTTCTTCAACATGTAGCAACTACAAAAAAGGCAAAAGAAACTCACCCACTTTACCGAGACATTTCTCAAGGTCATTTTTATCCCATTTTAGCTGCTCTCTCTCGTTGGTCAGGTTTGTGTTCTTGAGCATCAGCTGCTCTCTCTCATTGGTCAGGTTTGTTTTCTTGAGCATCAGCTGCTCTCTCTCATTGGTCAGGTTTGTGTTCTTGAGGATTAGCTGCTCTCTCTCATTGGTCAGGTTTGTGTTCTTGAGGATTAGCTGCTCTCTCTCATTGGTCAGGTTTGTGTTCTTGAGCATCAGCTGCTCTCTCTCATTGGTCAGGTTTGTGTTCTTGAGGATTAGCTGCTCTCTCTCATTGGTCAGGTTTGTGTTCTTGAGGATTAGCTGCTCTCTCTCATTGGTCAGGTTTGTGTTCTTGAGCATCAGCTGCTCTCTCTCATTGGTCAGGTTTGTGTTCTTGAGCATCAGCTGCTCTCTCTCATTGGTCAGGTTTGTGTTCTTGAGGATTAGCTGCTCTCTCTCATTGGTCAGGTTTGTGTTCTTGAGGATTAGCTGCTCTCTCTCATTGGTCAGGTTTGTGTTCTTGAGCATCAGCTGCTCTCTCTCATTGGTCAGGTTTGTGTTCTTGAGGATTAGCTGCTCTCTCTCATTGGTCAGGTTTGTGTTCTTGAGCATCAGGTTTGTGTTCTTGAGGATTAGCTGCTCTCTCTCATTGGTCAGGTTTGTGTTCTTGAGCATCAGGTTTGTGTTGTTGAGCATTAGCTGCTCTCTCTCATTGGTCAGGTTTGTGTTCTTGAGCATCAGCTGCTCTCTCTCATTGGTCAGGTTTGTGTTCTTGAGCATCAGCTGCTCTCTCTCATTGGTCAGGTTTGTGTTCTTGAGGATTAGCTGCTCTCTCTCATTGGTCAGGTTTGTGTTCTTGAGGATTAGCTGCTCTCTCTCATTGGTCAGGTTTGTGTTCTTGAGCATCAGGTTTGTGTTGTTGAGCATTAGCTGCTCTCTCTCATTGGTCAGGTTTGTGTTCTTGACCATCAGCTGCTCTCTCTCATTGGTCAGGTTTGTGTTGTTGAGCATTAGCTGCTCTCTCTCATTGGTCAGGTTTGTGTTCTTGAGCATCAGGTTTGTGTTCTTGAGCATCAGCTGCTCTCTCTCATTGGTCAGGTTTGTGTTCTTGAGGATTAGCTGCTCTCTCTCATTGGTCAGGTTTGTGTTCTTGAGGATTAGCTGCTCTCTCTCATTGGTCAGGTTTGTGTTCTTGAGCATCAGCTGCTGTCTCTCATTGGTCAGGTTTGTGTTCTTGAGCATCAGCTGCTCTCTCTCATTGGTCAGGTTTGTGTTCTTGAGGATTAGCTGCTCTCTCTCATTGGTCAGGTTTGTGTTCTTGAGCATCAGGTTTGTGTTCTTGAGCATCAGCTGCTCTCTCTCATTGGTCAGGTTTGTGTTCTTGAGCATCAGCTGCTCTCTCTCATTGGTCAGGTTTGTGTTCTTGAGGATTAGCTGCTCTCTCTCATTGGTCAGGTTTGTGTTCTTGAGCATCAGGTTTGTGTTCTTGAGCATCAGCTGCTCTCTCTCATTGGTCAGGTTTGTGTTCTTGAGTATTAGCTGCCCTCTCTCATTGGTCAGGTTTTCATTCTTGGATATGAGCTGTTGGCGTTCTTGAGTGAAGAAGAAACACAGCACTGTGACTGCAGCCAGCAGAAGAACACACAGCAGAACCAAACACACTACAGCTGCTCTGGAGCTTCTGATCCTCACAGAACCACTTCCTGAACAACACAGACATGATGTCAGTCCCTTCACTATTATTAAATATAGCACAGATAAAAACTTGATCTCTCTCTTTGAAGGTTTGTGCCTATTAGTGTTGTCACACAAAATTTCAGTATTCGGTACCGATACCAGTGAAAATCCACGGTTCTCTGTACCAATTTCGGTACCAAAAAAAAACTTTTTAGCACTAAAAATAAAACCAATGCCATTCTTTATACTTATTTACAATTGTGTTTAAAGTTTTTCTACAAGTTATATAATTTAATTTGTCTTTTAATTTATGAAATTTAAAAATTTTATTTTTGGTAAATAAAGGGGATTTGCTATTAAAATTAAAACATGGAAGAAATATTGTGATTTATTTCTTTAAAAAATAAAGTTTTATACAAAATTTCAACAGTAGTAGCAGTATCACATACATTTTACTAAATAATATTAATATTTCTAGCACAATGCCTTTATGTAAAAATGAACTTTTAGGCCTGCATATTTGTCATTTTTACTGAACTTAAGACTGGTGGTGAATATATTTTTGGTCATTGAGGGTTTCTGTAAAAAAAATAGTAATAGATCATATTAATTATTATTAAAAGATAATACTACTACTAATTCTACTATCATACTAATGTATATACAATGCACTATGAATTGATGAGCTGATGGGTTCATGAATATTAATCACGTTGTCTGCATTCGGTCAAACTGATTTGCTGAAATCAAAACAGGGACAGTACTATTCAGCGCCAGCCAATGACATTGCCATTTGCGCATTAGCTCCACCCACTAACTCCATTATTTTGCCAGGAGAAGACAACAAAGAATAGTTTACATATAACGTGTCGATTCAGCATTGTAAGACTCTCTCTGTCTCTTGATCTCGATCTCACTTCCGGTGTGTCTGGGTGCGAGTTTTGTCAAATGTTCCACCGTTCGTAAGTGAGTGAGTGCAAGAAGCATGTGTGACGGATTGTGTGGAGGAAGAGCATTTTTAAAAAAAGGCCTCATAAAAGGAAGATGATTAAAAAAATATTTGATGCCAAAATAAGTAAAACGAGTGAAGTGCAAGACGATGTGGATCAGGATACAGAAAGTGATGGTGGGTCTTCTGACTCTAGTATGACACTTTCTCAGGGGGAGTTCATTGGTCGGGATTACGGACTTGATGATATTAAGTTATTCCTTAGATCAACAAAAAATAAAAGAGGTGTGCATGTGCAGGAATATTTTCCTGATACCAAACAGTTTGCTGAAAAAGCAAGAAGCCTAATGGCAGAGAGTTGTTTTACAAACAAAGAAGTCTATCGAAACACCAGTAAGTTTTACAGATCACAGTATGGTGCACTGTAAGCTTATTTTAAGCTCAATAAAACCAAAAAGCGCATACTGGCATTTTAATACTAATTTGTTAAATGATAATTTTTTTAAGGAATCATTTAAGTATTTCTGGGAAACTCACAGAACAAAGAAGTCTTCTTTTCATTCATTGCAACAGTGGTAGGATGTTGGTAAGGTAAAAATGAGACAATTTACTCAACAGTATACTCATAACGTTACTAAGGAGTTGACTCGTTCTTTAGAGTTTTTGGAAAGAGAGATAATTGAATTTCAAAATTTGGCTCAATCTACAGGTGAGATTCATTATTTAGAAGCCTGCTCAAAGAAGAAAGCTCAGTTAGCTGATCTACTGGGGCATAAAGTACAGGGGGCTCTGGTCCGTTCACACTTTCAAAGCGTTGACCAGATGGATGCACCATCCCAATACTTTTATCAATCTGGAAAAAAAGAATGGGCAAAAACGGTTTAATCATGGATTGCGCTCCGAAGATGGAGTTTTATTGTTGGATCCTGCTGATATTCGGGGAAGGGCAGTACAGTTTTATCAAAATCTGTATAGGAGTGAGCTCAAGTCAGAGTGTTGTGTGGAGAACATTTTCCTTGACAGCCTACCAAAGGTGTCAGAGGAGGGGAATAATGATCTTGAAGGAGTGCTGACCCTGGAATAGCTCTATAAGGCCCTGCAAAGCATGGAGTCTGGGAGGGCACAATGAGTGGATGGCCTCCCGATTAACTTTTATAAGGCTTTTTGGTTGGAGTTGGGTGTAGATCTGCTGGAGGTACTGAAGGACAGCTTGTCAAAGGGCGGGTTGCGTTGAGTTGCCGAAGAGCGGTGATCCCTCTTCTTCCAAAAAAAGGGGACCTTACAGATATTAAGAGCTGGTGCCCTGTCTCTCTTCTCTGTAGCGACTATAAAATACTTTCTAAGGCATTGGGTAACAAATTGGCTGGAGTGTTGGGTCAGGTTATCCATCCGGATCAGACATACTGTGTCCCTGGTAGATCTATATTCGATAATATTTCTTTAATTCTGGATTTTTTACATCTCTAAATTGTTAAATTTGAACTGTGGCTTGATATCTTTGGATCAGGAGAAGGCGTTTGACCGAGTAGAGCACTCATATTTGTGGAATGCTCTAAAAGCTTTTGGTTTTAGCAAAAATTTTATAGACATGATTAGGGTACTCTATTGTGACGTTGAGAATATGCTGAAAATAAATGGTGGCTTATGTGCTCCTTTTCAGGTTCTCAGGGGTATCAGACAAGGTTGCTCCTTGTCTGGGATGTTGTATTCCTTGGCTATTGAGCCATTGCTTCAACAGATAAGAGGTCAATTAAGTGGTTTGTTTTTACCAGTTTGTAATAATAAGATTTGTTTGTCATCCTATGCCGATGATATTGTGGTGATGATCAAAAGACAAAGTAATGTGCAGATTTTACTGAATTTAATTGAAGAATTTAGTCTGTTGTCTTCTGCAAGAGTTAATTGGAAAAAAAGTGATGCTTTATTGTTGGGACAATGGACTGATGGTAAACCTTGCCTTTCTGATGGTTTGTGTTGGGGGTATAAAATATTTAGGAGTGTATTTAGGGGATGACTGTGTGTTACAAAAAATTGGGAGGGGCTGATGGAAAAAGTTAAGGGTCGCTTGGATAAGTGGAAATGGTTTTTACCGAATATGTCCTATAGGGGGCGAACTCTCATTGTTAATATCTTAGTGGCATCTTCACTTTGGCATAGATTGGCCTGTGTAGACCCTTCACCACAGTTTTTAGCGGAAGTTCAAGCTGCTCTTGTCAACTTTTTTTGGGACAAACTGCACTGGGTCCCACAAAGTGTTTTATACCTCCCCAAAGATGAAGGCGGGCATGGTTTGATTCACTTCCAAAGTAGAATGGCTGCTTTTCGGTTACAGTTTTAAAAAAGACTACTTGATGGTTCTACAGATTTCAGCTGGAGTGCTGCGTGCTGCACCATTTTGCACACTAATGGGGATTTTGGACTGGATAAATCCCTCTTTTTAATGGATCCAACCAAATTGGATTTATCGGAACTGCCTGCTTTCTATCTAAATGTTTTTAAGGTGTGGAGTTTTTTTCGTGTTCAAAAGACTGAGAACTATTTTTCTCTCCACTGGCTTTTGCAGGAACCACTGATACTTGGGGCCCGGTTGGACATTGCTACTCACTGCTGTTTGCTGGGGTTCAGCACCATATTTCAGAAATCCAAGGTTTTTACATTGGGACATTTGTTGACTTTAACTGGGCCTCATTTTTAAAATGTGGATGTTGTATCCAATCATTTAGGAATCAGATCTGTTCGTTTATTAACTCGTTTTTTGTCAAACTCAAATCATGTTTTACAGTCGATGAAGAACATTTGTTAAGATACTTTTTTACAGGGGTTTGTACTCCTGATGTTGAGGATACATTTCCATGTTTGATTATTAAACCCAATCTTGAAGAAGGTATGGGTTTTTTGCTGGAATCAGGTGAATCTTTGCTTTTAGATTTTTTAGTCAAATGAAGGGAAAAAACTGTATAGAGCCTGTGTTTTGGTTTTTAATAAGAAAATTGTTAGAAAAAAAAACTGATACACCATGGCGTTCTGTTTTTAAATTGAGAAATGAGGTAAAACCTGAAAGGAGATCATTATATAAGCCACCATTGTCTAAAAGGTTTGGTGATATACAATGGAGAATTCTCCATGGTGCCATTGCTGTCAATTCTTTTATTTCGATGATGAATCCAGAAGTTGATTCTGCTTGCCCTTTCTGTCTTCAAAGGGAGACTGTTTTTCATGCTTTCATGCATTGTTTAAGATTAGAACCTATGTTTGTGAGATTAAAAAAATTGTTTTGTATGTTTGATGAAACCTTTTGTATTGAGACGTTCATTTTGGGTTTTAAGTACTTTCAGAAAAAACGTTTCACGTGTCAACTGTTGAATTTCATTTTAGGGCAAGCAAAAATGGCTATTTATATCAGCAGGAAAAATAGAGTGATGTGAATGTATGTTTTTTTTAACTTTGATAAAATCTAGAGTTTTGATTGATTTTCAGTTTTATAAAACTATGAGAGATCTTTCAACCTTTGAATTGATGTGGTACAGTCATGGTGCTTTGTGTGCAGTTTGTGAAGGTGATTTGTTTTTTTTCTTTGTAATTTCATTAGGTTTTAGTATCCTTCTGTGTAATGTGTTGAATGGATTATATGGTCAGCTTATTGTGAAAAGATACTGTTAAAATTGTAAATAAAGTTTAAAAAAAATATCTCTCTCTCTCTTTGCATGTGTGAGAAACAGCGCTATCAGTAAAGCAACGGTGAGTCGTGCGCCTTCACAAAGAGTTTACAGAGCATCAAATACAGGTGCGCTGTGCGTCCATTGAGATGAGCTGAAAAGTTCAGATCGCTTGATTGAGAGAGAACTCAAGCTCAGATGCTGAAATTAATGCAAGCGTTACGCGCTTCAGTCTATGTAGTAAACAAACCCTCACGTCTCTGCCATTCATTAATTCACACAGAGACGCGCAGAACACGGATTCATATTTCAAACAACTTTTGCGGCTTAACATTTACAGATACTGGTCTATATGGAGATTTGATTTGACTAATGTATGCTAACTTTGACAAATTCCATCACAATACATATTAAAATGTAAGTTTCATTTTCATGACTGGTTTTTGAGATTCCGTCCTGCTTCGCGGAAATCATAGCGCTGAACCGGGTTTGAACGGGACCTCGATCGGTACTACCGGTACTTAAAGAAACCTGGTACCGTCACATTTCTCTTTTTTAGTACCGACTTGGTACCGAAGTCCCGGGTCTTTTGACAACACTAGTGCCTATGCTTTTATTTTTCATCATAAAGGCAAAAGTATTTATTATTAAATTCTATTACCTGTGTGTTCAGACGGATGGATTCTCTTTATATTCAAGTCTTCTATCTCCATTGTGATTTCGCCTGTTATTGCATCCACATTTTCATAGATATCATCTGTTTTCTTTTGTCTCTCTCTTGTGTCCATTTTCTCAGCCATAACTTTATTTACTTTGAAATAGTTCCAGTGTAAACAAGTAATTAACAATAGAAGCTTTTCTGAAGCGGACCTTGTTGTATTCTCGATGTGTGTCCTGATGTCTAGAAATATTTTGAGCATTAATATGTACAGGAAGTTCAGGCCCCCTCAGAATGTCACAGAGGAGTTTGTTCTATCAGAAGTTTAATAATTATACCAGGTACGTGCCAGTATTTGATTATTCAAAAACATTTTCCAGGACTAACATTTCCAGAAGGTTGAAAACAAAATTTTCTCCTGTAACCAAGTCATTATTAAAGTTAATAATTAAGTTATCATGGAAGACATAATTACATTACATTAAAAAAAAATACAAAATATTCTGAAGATGTAGGGGTGAAAATTAACTAGAGACACTACATGAAACTCATACATATTGCATTATCCTTTCTGAACTGACCCTTTGCAAAGAGCTTGACTGACAGGTGAGCTGACTAATCATAACACTGAATCTGACATTTTGTCCATCAAACAAATCAGAGAGGAGTGTAGATCAGCTTCAGTGGAGTTAAATTTGAAAAGTTGTTTGTAATGACGTATTTCTGTGGTTGAAATAAAATATGTTCTGATGAGTACAGTAAATATGAAAAGATGGCCAGTTAAAGTGCCACTTGAACCGAAGCTCCAAAACGATCTGTCATGACGCATTTAAGAACCACAAAATGGCATTTATTGTTTAAAGCAATCTGTCATTACTAGTGGTCGACCAATATGTGTTTTTATCATGGAAAGTAGGGGGGCTGATAGCCGATATTAAGCTTTTTTTTTAAATCTTTATTAATATTTAAGAAATCTGAAATCATTTGACAAATAAATTAGTAAAATAAATATACTAATACTTTAGATTACATTTTTCACAAATAAATAAATATTTAATAAAAAAAAAACACTAACCAACAGGGCACTCATTATTCTGGGAAGTTTGTGTGTACTGGGAATCATATTTTTCAAATAAAGCCAGGGTAACACTCATTTTACATGCAGCACACAGTGAAAATGCCATGAATATGACAGTGGGCAAATGCATAATCACAGCTCTATGATCGGGAAGTCGTGGCCTAATGGTTAGAGAGCTTGACTCCTAACCCTAAGGTTGTGGGTTCGAGTTTTAAATGAGGCACCCTTGAGCAAGGCACCGAACCCCCAACTGCTCCTCGGGCACAACAGCATAAATGGCTGTCCGCTGCTCCGGGTGTGTGTTCACAGTGTATGTGTGTGTTTTCAGTGGTGTGTGTGCACTTTGGATGGGTTAAATCCAGAGCACAAATTCTGAGTATGGGTCACTTAATTTGAAATTACGAAATCACTTAATTTGATATAAAGCATTTAATTCACATGGAACGACCGTCACACAGAGAACACGCAATCATGAGGATAAAAATGCACACTTTACAAGACCTCACAGCTGGATTTGACTAAATTTGTAAGGTTTGTGTAATTAAATGGTCATCAGCCATTTAAAGATTTGTTTAAATGGTATAAGTGCATATTTGCTGACGGCAAATGAGAAAGTATTATAATGTTTGCTTTTCTATTACCAAGAATATAAAAGCAGTCGTTATAATACTTTTTGTGTAAATTAATTTCTTTGTTTAACCATTCTATCTGATTATTAGACAAAACTGTAAACGATGACAGCGAACGAGAAGGAAAATGTGAGCACTGTGCACT
The DNA here is from genome assembly GCF_003368295.1 of Carassius auratus. Classification (NCBI taxonomy): domain Eukaryota; kingdom Metazoa; phylum Chordata; class Actinopteri; order Cypriniformes; family Cyprinidae; genus Carassius; species Carassius auratus. Next base: position 7,051,309 of record NC_039246.1, read on the forward strand.
CAGGTGCTGCCTTTTTCTCAAAATAAAAGTCCCCCCTCTAACACATCAGCCAAGCAGAAAAACTATATCCGCCGATATATCCGCCTCGGCGATATCGGTTGACCACTAGTTACAACACTTTAAAGAGCCACAAAATGGTATTTATTGTTAAAAAATTTTGTAAATGAAAAATTTGAAAGTTGAGACTTTCACATACGAGAAGTAACTTGTGTAGCCATGTCTTTAAAGGAATGTTTTGTGTGGAAATGTTTTAAAGGTCCCCTTCTTCGTGATACCATGTCTTAAACTTTAGTTAGTGTGTAATGTTCTTGTTTGACTATAAATAATATCTGTAAAATTCTAAATCACAAAGTTCAATGCCAAGCGAGATATTTGATTTAACAGAATTCGCCTACAAAAAACGACCCGTTTGGACTACAGCTCTCTAGTTCCTGCAGTAATAACGTCACTAAAACAGTTTTTTTGACTAACCACCGCCCACATGAATTCACAAACAGGGGGGCGTGGTCTTGTTGCGCTCCAACGGAGAAGAAGGAAGAGCTGTTTGTGTTTGTCGCCATGTCGTTGAAACGCTGTTATTTTCATCTCAGAGTCCAATCACCTTTGTTTGGGCTTCCCAGGAACACTGTACTTTGAGATTAATGGTTACAATTTATGTTTAACTCGGTTCCCGAAAATTATAATCCACATGTAAAACTATGTGCAGCACATGTTGCTGAGCACAGTTTCCTCAATCTCAATCAGTTTAATGCCGCATTCGCACAAAGATTATTCTTGAAAGATGGAGCAGTTCCCTCTTTGTCTGGAGAAGGTGTTGTTTATGGACCACAACCGGTAAATGTATTTTATTATTTAAGTTGGAGTGTTTAACAGTTTCTGTAACTTATTACACAAAGGGCAACGCTGTTTAGCTTTGTTAAAAACAAAAAAACTAATGCGATTTTCATGCGCATCTCATCAGTTAAAATGCTCCTGTGACTATAAATACATCTCCAGCACGTTCGTTCTAGCCCAATCACGTTACCAGGAGGGCAGCCTGCTCTCAGCTGCTGTCGAATCACAGCACAGGAACCGCTGGCCCAATCAGAACTCGTCACGTATTTCTGAAGGAGGGACTTAGGACAAGGAAGTCATCAGCCCGTTTTTATGACAGTGAAAACAGCAGTATACAGATAGGTGAATTGTGTGTAAAATACTGTGTTTTTTTTACACGCGAAACATGAACACATGTTATATTGCACATTGTAAACACAATCAAAGCTTCTAAAAAGCACGTAAAACGGGACCTTTAAGTATTTATGAGGTAATGAACTTCATACCACTGCAGAAGGAAGCTAGAAATATTTCATTGTCACAGAAATCTTGATTGCATTCATTTAAATGAGGCTCATACATTCTTTACAGGGTTAATAATTTTGATGCTAGCTGGTGTTTAGAAACATTTACGGCTTTTGAAATGTTCAGGTTGTTGCTAGTACATCAAACGTTAAGACAGCTGATTGTGTTTTTTTTGGTTGTTTTTTTTGGTTGATTGTTCATTTTGTACTTTTATTTCATGCACAGTTTTTTTATTGTTTAATTTGTGAACTTTATACACAAATGTTTTTATATTGTTTAAAGTCTATTTCAGTCTCAGTGATTATAACCTCTACTGTGAAAGGTTTTCAGTTATTTCTCTGAGTGGACTGTATTTTGCTCATCATCTTTGTTTATGGAGCCAGTATTTACTATTAATTTACAGTAGGAACTGTTTTTGTGCAAGTGTTTTCAATATTTATGCATATAGAAACTTATCGCAGAAGGACATTATTGCTTTAATGTTTTTCAACAATGTGGATTGCGTTAATTTAAATGAGGTTCAAATGCATATAATATTTTTAATAATGGGTAATGTTTTCAAAATGTTAATAGCTTTTAGGTTGTTGCTGGTACATCAAATCCAGAGGGTTGATCAGTGTATAGTTAACAGTTTAAGCATCAGCTGCATTTGCATGTACTTCCATTAGTGTGAATTATTTAGTGGTTTTTAAGAAGGTTGACATTTTAAAGGAACTCTTGTCAGTAACATTTGGGCAAAAGCTTACCACTTGTGCTAAACATAAAAAATAACAAATATCTGTCATAACATCTACAGACCTTAAGAAACAGTTCATTGGGCTCTATGCTCTATATAGACACATGGGAAAATTATGTGAGATATTTGCATTCTTTTTTTTTTTTTTAGCTTGAATGTGGTTCACCATTCGTTGCCGTTAAAGCTGCAGTAGGTAACTTTTGACGCTCTAGCGGTTAATAAACAGAACTGCTTGCGTCTTGCGGAAGAACATCGTAGCCGGAACTACTTCTCTCTGTTTATGTCTATGAAGAATCACAAGGTACTGGGTTACTCCGCCGCGGTACCCACGAAGCAATCTAAAATAGTCCGAATATAAACACTTATTATAGGTGCACCCTAGTGATTCAGGACAAGCCAAAAACACGGTTTGGAAAATGGATTCATGGTGTACTCGCTTATTATGTTCATTTTTCTACATTTTGAACACAAACAAAGTTACGGACCGGAGCTCTGATTGGTTGTTTCTTACCGGGAGCGATGGAGTTTCTGCAAATGGCAATAGGACACTGGGAGGAGCCAGAGGAGCTAGATTTTTTTCACAGATTATCTGTCTCATATTCTACTGTCAGGACATAATGACAGGTTTAATAAATATGTAAAAAATATATTTTTACAAAAGTTACCTACTGCAGCTTTAAATGAAAAGGAGTGAGCAGGATTAATATTGCAAAAAGTACTTAAAAAGTGTAAGTAATGATTTTAATTTTAACATTATATTTTTCCAGATAAAATGCTTTAATAAGTATTTATTTAAAATCAGTGGTGTCCATTTCTAGTCATGGAGGACCACCATCCTGCCAAGTTTCATTTAAACACTAATTCCTGACAATTGTTTGTAATCCTGAAAACCTTGAAAGGTTCAGGTGTGTTCAGTTGGGACTGAAGCTAAAATTAACTGCAAAGATTGCTTTGCAGGAATAGGATTGGATGCCCATGCTTTAGACGATAATCATTATTTATGAAAGCTTTGTAACAGTTGTATGATGTTCCTAGGGCCGTATTAGAGGGTCAATTCTCTTCTCACAGATCCATTGATAAGTATTATCACATCTAACATCAAGCCATCCTAAAAAAGGCCAGTTTGTCAAATACGTCACAACACAATTCTCTATTTTGTTAGTCCAAAGGGCTCACCAAATGCCCAAAAACTGCAACAACAGATCATCATTAAATGTTCAGTGATGCTTTCTGTGTGATATGATACTGACTGTGAGAATAATTTATTACATAATATAATTAGTTCAGTGGTTTTTCACCCAGAGGTCATGTTGGTGCCATCAACCCATGTCCAGCTTCACTCCACTTCTTTGTCAGTCAGACCAATCCAGAATTCTCTTTTATCAGTAATTTTCTTAACAAACTCCTGAGCATATGAAACAATTATGCTATTACTGTATATCATTAACAGACAGCAGACACATAATGTATGCATTTTTCATTTAGAAGCTAAACACCACAAATGTACACAAAACTCACATTTTCCTCTCTGTTGTTTATGATGATCAGATCTGCTCCTCTCGTCTGACAGTCTTGTCTGCTGTCGTCCCAGTTCTTCCTCTCAGTGGACAAGAGGTAAAAACTGGATTGATAGTAAATCCATTCATCTGTAAACACAACCAGTTCAGCTATTAGCTTCCTCCCCATTTACACTCACCTGCATGTAACTTACAGATAGTATAGTGAATGCCATTTTTAACTCCATGCTTTAGCAATCTCTGCTACATAGCAAATACTTTACCAAGAGACAGAAGTTAAATTCTTAGCTGCTCTCTCTCAATGGTCAGATTTGTGTTCTTGGATATGAGCTGTTGTCGTTCTTGAGTGAAGATGACACACAGCACTGTGACTGCAGTCAGCAGAAGAACACACAGCAGAACCAAACACACTACAGCTGCTCTGGAGCTTCTGATCCTCACAGAATCACTTCCTAAAAAAACATACATTATATTATACATTATATTATATTTCTTCTCCATCCAGTTTACATCAGCTTTTATGAGTAAATGTATTAACAAGTAATCTCAAATAAAATGTCATTTTTTATTATAGGTGAAGCAAAAATGGCAATATATTTAAGTAGGAGGAACAAAATTGAAGGGTCTATAGGATGTGAAGTTATATCTATCTTAAAAAAAACAGGATAAAATCAAGAGTATGGATTGATTTTCATTTTTATAAGATGATGAAAGACTTTTTTTCAAACCAGTGTGGGGTTATAATGATGCAGTTTGCTCTGTTGTAGAGACATTCAAAGTTTCTCTTGTGTTACAATGAGTATTACTAATGTAATTTGAATTATTGTGTTGAAGTGGTGTATAAGAATTGTAAATAAATGTTTTGTTAAAATTTAAAAAAAATCTCTCTCTGCGGTTCAGCTCCCTTACTATATAAGCTAATACTTTAGCTATAATCTGATGCTGTTTTCTAATTATGTCTGGCTAAATATCTCAATTTTTCTCTTATTCATGTTCTAGGATCCTCTAAGAAATACTTCATTTGGTGCGTATTACTTTTTTTTTTCTTTCTTTTTTGGGGTAGGCTCCGCTCGGGCCTTCATTTTCGGCTGGATTAGCTGGTATCTACAAACTTCAGATCCATGCTAAGGATGGCGCTACGCCAAAATAATTCTGTTATTTGTATGTTTCTGTAAATAAATGCTTTAGTCTAATCTACACCTCCTGAGTCTTTCTGGAATAACTTGTATTCTCATGTCTTGTATGTCTGTCTAAAGCTGACCTCTAGTGGACATTTTGTTATCTGTGACTTTAAAGACACACCCATGTTGTACACGAAAGCAGGAAACTCCTACATTCAGGGCGACTGAAACACAAGTATAATTGAGCTGTTGTGTGTCTGTGCAGTACTCATGCAGTAAAATGGCAGAAGCCAGGTTTTCTCAAGACGATTTCATGTGCCCAGTGTGTCTGGATCTCCTGACGGATCCAGTGACCATTCCCTGTGGACACAGCTTCTGTATGGGATGTATAACAGACAGCTGGGATCAGCAGGATCAGATGAGAGTCTACAGCTGCCCTCAGTGCAGACGGATCTTCAACCCAACGCCTGATTTAGCTAAAAACATCATGCTGGCTAAAGTGGTGGATAAACTGAAGAAACCTCCTGGTCACTCTTACGCTGGACCTGGAGAAGTGCAGTGTGACGTCTGTGCTGGAAGAAAGTACAAAGCCGTCAAGTCCTGTCTGGTGTGTCTGGAATCATACTGTCAAACCCATTTTGACCATCATGAGGATTTTCACTCATGTAAGCGCCACAAAGTGACCGAAACCACTGGACAACTGCATGAGAAGATCTGCTGTCAACATGACAAGCTTCTGGAGTTGTTTTGTAAAACTGATCAACAGTTTATATGTGTGCTTTGTTTGAAGTACGAACATAAAAACCATGACACTACATCAGCTGCCGTACACAGGACAGAGAAACAGGTATGGACCTAAAAATGCACTACAGATCTTTTGAAAAGCTTTTGGATTGAATTTTGACGAGAAATTTCAGGATTGCATCATTCGTTCTTGTTTACATCATGTGTATTCTGTGAATGATCACTAGATGGCAGTCTAAGGCCAATAAACAGAGACATTTCCAGTTTCACTGAACAAAGCATAACAGAAACTAAAGACAATCAGATGAAATCAGCTTCGAATAAAAAGAACATTACATTTCTCAAGATGTCATAATCCTCTGCTAAACAACTCCACAAACATATTATATATTGATGTAGCAGGCAATAGTTGACATCTTACGTCATACCACACAGCCAACAGACTGTCGAGTTATTAATCATAAAAGAGATCAGGGCCATTGAACGTGTCACAACTCATGCCATTCTTTTATTCACTGACCTTTCACCCATACAGCTCTTCCTCTTCATTCCTTGACTCCCCTCCACCATCTCTCTTAAAGAGACCAATATTAAACATATAATAGTCACACCACATCTCCCCTTCTAACAACACTAAAAACAGCAAAGAACAACAAGGCCATACATTAGCCTTCAAAATACTTACGAACTTAAACCAAACTCACATTCAACATACCTGAACTAACGGGATTCTCTTTAGTTGTTTGTTTTGCTAGTTTCTGTTAACACTAAATTATTGCATTCTCATTAACACCATAACACTTTCCTTTCTAACTGAATTTGATGTCTACACATACTCTCCTTGATTTATAAGTCCAGCCTTTTTGGTTGAATCACAGGTCTCCCTGACCGTGTATGGTCTTTTGAAGGCTCAGGAAATCTGTGTGATCAACAGATTTTTTAAAGTTTCAGCACATGGTTTGCTCTGAGGCATAGGTACAAAATGTCGCCTGTTCCTCCTGATTGTGCCTTGAGGGCTCTCCACCAGGAATAAAGGGGGTGCTGAATGGGATGCTACCACAGTGCTCTCAGTCTTCGTGCCTGTTATCCAAACTCTGACCAAAAGGTGACTAAGCTGTCTTGCACAGTGACGCGTGTTGTAACTTGCATCCTGCTTGTTCATGCATCTCGGAAAATGTTCTGGTGCTGAAGCAATGCCAAAAGGCAGCTGGGACCCACACAGACCACAGGGCGAGCACCCCCTGCTGGTCTCACTAGCACCTCTTCCAGCAGCAACCTAGTTTTCCCAGGAGGTCTCCCATCCAGGTACAGACCAGGCTCAGCCCTGCTTAGCTTCAGAGGGAAACCGGTCTTGGGCTCCAGGGTGATATGGCTGCCGGTTCATTGCACGCTGCTGCATCAATAGCATGCACTGTTTTGGCCGTTTTGCTGTAAGTTCTTGCTGTAGTGGCCTTTTTTTCCACATGAATGGCATGAGACATCTTTGAATGGACATTGCCATTTCCCATGTCCTCTTAAGTCAGTCTGCGTTTTTTTTATGACTTCTCACTGTCGTGCCCTATTGATAGCTTTCTCAACAGTGCGGTCTCTGTCCAGCTGCATCCGTTCAGATAGTGTACTGTCTCTTAGACCAACTACAAGTCTTTCTCTGAGCAGTTCATCATGCAGGGCTCCATAATTACAGTTTTCAGCAAGAGCATACAGGGCTGTTATGAAGTTATCAACTGATTCATTTGGGTGCTGCACTCTTTGATTAAATCTTGCTCGTTCATAGATCACGTTTGTTTTGGGCACAAAAAGAATCTGTTGAAGGTCTCTTTAACTGTTTCGTATTCATAACGCTGCACTTCAGATAAAGGCTGTCCTCTTAACACATCATCTGCTTTGTCTCCCATGCAGTATATTAATGTGTTCACATGATTCGCCTGCGAGCTGCCGTGCAGATTACTGGCCAGTCGAAATCTTTCAACCCGCCGAATCCACTTTTCCCACTCTTGAGGTTTTGCGAAGTCGAACGGCTCTATAGGCTGAATCGTAAGGGCCGTTTCATAGTCAACGCGAGAAACGCGATCAAGCAACGCGAGCGACGGGCTCCCTTTCATAGTCTAAACAGTGAACGCAAGCGTCACGGGTGATGCGTGTATGCAATACACCGCTCACACAACAGGGGGTAGTAGAGTTGGGTGATATTAGTACAGTCGGGTCGCGTGATATTCAGATCACAATGGCAACTGTAGAGGAGTGTATTCTGTTGCTGATGAACTATCGTATAAATGTGGATGAATACGTATAAGTTCCCATAATTTTTCCTCTTCGCCCGCCATTGTATTCGAACCCAATATACTTGAATTAATGTACAATACTTGCAATGTCGCCCCCACCGACAACGCATAGTATTACGTGAATCGGCGCGTCACGTATCAAAAACTAGGACGACACATTTGGCTACGCACCGACGCATAATGGCGGCCGAAGCGTAACGATGCGTAGCCTCGGGGACGAGTATGCGTACAGATGCGTTGACTATGAAACGGCCCTAAAGGTGGCACTCAGAGGCACGCGTAGATTCGGCTGGAGTTTTTGCTATGCTGCCGAGGGTCCCCCTTGATGTCCTCGCTCATGTTGAATGCTCAAGTGGCGCAACTTTTTTTTTTTTCGCTCTCACTCGCCTCCCTTCACTTCTGTGCATCTACTTTCGCTTTACTTCTGACACCATGTCAAGTTATTAATCATAAAAGAAATCAGAACGTGTCATGATGATTTTGTGATGCAATGGCATCACATATATGGCATTCATTGTTATTTATTTGTCCTCCAGAATCAGCTGAAGGAGACACAGAGAAGGTTCCAGCAGAGAATCCAACAAAGAGAGAAAGATCTTCAGCAGCTGAGAGAGACTGTGAAGTCTCATAAGGCGAGTCTGGAGAAGAAGAAACGTTTGTGTCAGTCTCAGTTCAGACTCTCTTCTTTCAGTCCCACTGAAGCTCACTGTGTTATTGTCAGGCCCGTCGTCAAGGGGGGGCATCAGGGGGCAGTGCCCCCCCAAATGACTTTTTGTGCCCCCCTAAACGTAACGCACAGAACAATTAACCAAACTTGCATTACTGTGCATTCACACCGCCGGCGTCGAGAGCGTCAAAGTGGCCGGAAGTCATTAATTTTCAATGTAGAGCAGCGGCGAGGAGCGGCGCGGCGCGACTTGGCCTTTGAGAGCGTCGAGCAGAGTTGAAATCAAGGCAACTTTATGGTAATGAGCTATGACGCGGTTGGGCAGCAACCAATCGGAACGTAGACGTCTTCCGCTTGATAGGATTCCAGAGGACGCAGCTCCGATCAAATTAGTTCCCAAGCAAACTAGAGGGCAGGTTGATTATTGCCGTTTCGCGTTTGCAGTAATCTATGATGTGTCCCTGTTTGCGTACAGGGACATAAAAAAATAATTAAAAGTGATACGTGGACCAAGGTGTCTGAGATCGTTCATTTTAAGTAAAGGATCTTAATATTTCGTCCACAAAAACATTTAATGAGATTAATTAATAACGTTAACCTCCTTGTGGTTAGTCTGCATAAGAGCAACAAGTCTGTTCGCTTTACAGCCACTTTCAACACAAATAAAGCAGTCTGTCAACGTCAGAGCGTTCAAGACTCTTTCTGCAGTGTCGTGAGAAGAGCGAGAAGAGCGATTTTTGACGCTCCCGACGCCGCCGGTGTGAACGCGCAGTTAGACGTTTAATGTTGAATGTCATTGATTTACATTATTGCATTACTAACGTTGTTTCAGCAGAACTTGGCTCACAGGAACAGTAATCACTACAACGGTAACACTAGAAATGCATAACACATTACCTTCAGAAATGATTCAGACGATTCATTATTCAATGCATTATTACACAGAACATAATTTTAAATATAATTATATTCATAAATGACTGTTGAAACATCCCAAAACAGCAACCAAACCTTGCAGATACCTACCTCATTAATTATTCAAATACAACAGCCAATGGCAAGTCTCCAGCAGCAGACCTTTCAATATGTTATTTTTGTGTTAGTAGTTTTATTAATTCAAATTACAATATGCAGTTTGTGTGTAAGTATATGTATATATAAATCATGCAATTCATTTAGTTAAGCATACAGTCTTGTATTGTTTATACGCAATTCCTTTGCGCAGCTGAGCTGCGCGTTGCATGCCATCTCAGAATAAATTTTTGGCGGTTTTGGAAATGTTAAGAGACAATAAACAGAGACGTTGAGATCAAACGGTGAAGTATTTTATTTGAATAATTGAACAAAACAAGAATATTGTGGTCTATTTTAGTTATAGCCTAATATGGGTTTATGTTATGGTCCGTCTCAGATCATGTAAAAAAGTGTGCCCCCCTATGAAAATTAAATGCCCCCCCATTTGGTTTGTTCTGGCGACGGCCCTGGTTATTGTGATGTGTGTTTAACAGCGCTCTGCACAGACAGCCGTGGAGGAGAGCGAGAGGATCTTTACTGAGCTCATTCGCTCCATTGAAAAAATCCGCTCTAAGGTCACACAGCGGATCAGAGATCAGGAAAAGGATGCAGCAAGTCGAGCTGAAGAACAACTCGAGCAACTGGAGCAGGAGATCAGTGATCTGAGGAGGAGAGACGCTGAGCTGGAGCAGCTTTCACAAACACAGGATCACATTCATTTGCTTCAGGTAACTCTTAAAGAACATGATCATTTAATGAAAGTAGATTATTAGGAATGCAGCCGGTCAGCTGATGTCAGTTTATATGCTAGACTCTCATATGAACATCAACTTTTTTAAAAAGAGATGGCATTTAAAAATGGATTTCAGTTCTGGTTAAAGAGAAGACTGATTATCAAATCAGTCAAGTTTTCTGAAAAAAATATCAACTCTCAATAATACCTAGGTTAATTTACCTATTAATAGCAGACACATAATATCTATTTATGTACCACAACTATAACTGCAGGAGCGGTCGTGGTTAGAGAGTCAGATTTAAACTAACAATAGAATGACATGTCTATACTAAGTGAAAATTCATTTGTTTCATGCTTTCATTTAGCACAAAAATGAATTTGTAAAATACTATACTTATAACAAATGCATTTGGGGAAGTATGAAATATACTGTACATATTCATCTTTAAGTACACCGGTTAGGTTCTTAATTCCATCTTCAACATTTGGGCATTTTTAAGTGATTTTCACACATACATAACCATATAAACTACCAGGACAAAACATTAGATAGACGACACCACTTCATAACCCCAATGACATGTCCATGCTCAAGCATCCCAATAACTAGTGTTGGTAAGGGATGAATGGAGCAGCTCATCTTGTGATCCTGTAGCTGTTTGAAGGCCATATAATGTATCCGCTGTATGAGTTCTCACCTAAGACTATAGCAATAGGCAACGTCACATTGTGTGTATTGATATCTGTTTGTTCCATCACCCCTTAATGGGGTACTCCACCCCAAAATGAATATTTTGTTATTAACCACTCACCCCCATGTGATTGCAAATGCCATCTACATTTACTATACTGTGTCAGTCGTGCCACAAGGATGCACTGTTTTTATTCAAATTTAAGTATAAATACATGTAGAAAACGTATTGCGGCTGACAGAATAGTCTGTGTCTAGCGGATATTATCCAAAATGGTGCTATGATGATAATGTAAATATGCTAACTGTCCGGTGCACCGGATGCTGTGCATCTGTTGGTTGTGTATTAGAGGTAAAAAAAAATTATATAAATACCATGATATCCTAAGACAGGAAACAATCAGTTTGTGCGAGAGACAATGTATTGTCACGAGCAGCAGGGTTTTATGTGGATTTGTCTGTGCATGTTTAGTGTTTTTTATTCTCAAAACTGACTTGCATTATATGCCTGACAGACTGCAACAAAAAAACATTTGTTTGTGTTCTAATTAAGAAACAAAGTAACTTACGTATGCCCTGAGGATAAGCAGATAAACATCAAAATTTCCTTTTTGGGTGAACTATTCCTTTAAGCCTGCCCTTGAATACCTGTATATTTTTGTAATCGATCTATGATCACTAAGATCAAGTGAAATTCTTGATACAGATAATTTTTTTGCAAGATGGAGCACAACTGAGCAGATAAAAATGTTTCTAAAATTTTAGACATAAACAGAAGATTTAAAATGGGAATATAATTTGCCAGTTCAGTATGATCTAGTTGTGGTTTCTTAATAAGAGGCTTAATAACCTCCAGGTTGAATGGTTTTGGGACCTGAAGATAATGATGAGTTAATAATATTGAGAAACGATTCTTCTGCTACAGGTAACAACTCTATCTGTAATTTAGTGGGTATAGGATCTAAAAGGCATGTTGTTGGCTTAGCTGCAATGATTTACTTAGCTCTTCATGTCCTATAGTTATATAGCACAGCAGTTATTCTTTAGTTGTAATAATGACGCTACATTACAAGACTCAGTAGAATCTACATTTGTTATTGTATTTGTGATTTATCAATGAAGAAATTATAAAGATAATACTATTAACATGTGAGGGAATATTTAGTTGAGCCGACATCCATTTTTTTGGTATTCTAGCCACTGTGCTAAATAAAAACTTTGGATTGTATTAGTATTCAGTATAGTATTTTCTATGAGTTTGCGGATATGTTCAGTCCTGGCAGCTTTTAAACCCTGTTTATAATTGAACATACTGTGTTCCCATTCAATTCTAAAAACTTCCAAGTTAGTTTTTCTGAGAGAATGGGCATTACTGTTGTACCATGGTGCAGTATGTTATTCTCTAACCTTTCTAATGTATTAGAGAAGATAGTGCCCATATTGCTAGTCACTTCATATAGTTCATGTTCATTCACCAGCAAGACCATGATTTCTGCACTTAAGACAGGAGCATCTTTATTCAGCACAGAGGTTAACTGAATGCCCCTGAACTTGGGAGGGCACAAGTTGTACATGATTGAAACCATCAGTGCCATTTATTACGGGGTCTATAAGCTTATACTTAACCTCTGTTTCGTTTAAATGAACTAAACTTGCAATGCTTTGGTCACTGACAAGTGTCCGGATGTAGTCTCTGATGCAAAATGTTGATGGTTTTAAGGTTTTGGACTTGTGATCACGTTCTTCCAGGTTGAAGAGTGATGAATCCCGAATAAAGGCCAAAATAAAATAAAAAAACAAAGCAGGCAGGTCACTGAAGAGCCTGGGTCAGAGAGCCAATGGTTAGTTGCTCTTCTGGAGGGACAGTTTATGACTCTTTGTCTCCAAGCATGGTAATTTGCTTATGTAACTGGATCTGATTTTAATATTCAAACTAGTAAAGATTCTCAAATTACTAATATTTTGCACCGGCATCAACATATACAGTAGTATGCACTTTCAATTAAATCATCCAAAGATGAATTGCCAGAGACTAAACATGGTATAAGTGAGGTGATATTCAATTAAATTCAATTCAAGTTTATTTGTATAGCGCTTTTTACGATACAAATCATTACAAAGCAACTTTACAGAAAAATTACGTTTCTACAATATTGAGTAGTAGCTTATAAGTGGTGACTGTCAGTTTGTGCACGTGTGACAGGGTTTTTCAGAAAAATGAATACAAGACATAGTCAGCCAGACGATGAACATTATAACAGCAATTATTATATGATGCAGTCACACTTGTAGCAATATTTGTTAGTTCTGTTTGTTGATTCAGGGTTAGCATCTGAGGTCCTCTGATGGTCAGCATCATCTCTTCTCAGGTGTTCTGGATCCAGACTGGAGCTTGTGTAAATCCGAGTTACCACAGGATGTAAATAAAATAGAGACATCATTAGCATAACTGCTGTTCCAACAAAGTCAAATTAATTAGTTTAACCCAAGCTAAAGAATAAGAATGTGCATTTGATCAGATGCAACTGCAGTCAAAATTTAAGAGATGCATTATTTGAATGCTTGGCGAAAGAGATGTGTTTTTAAATCTAGATTTAAACCGAGAGAGTGTGTCTGAACCCCAAACATTATCAGGAAGGCTATTCCAGAGTTTGAGAGCCAAATGTGAAAAAGCTGTACCTCCTTTAGTAGACTTTGCTATCCTAGGAACTACCAAAAGTCCAGTTTTTTGTGACCTTAGGGACTTATTAGGGAGCTTATTGATAAGTAATGATAATTTGTAACTGAAATGGAACTTAATAGGTGCATTTTGGACTACCTGTAGCTTGTTTATTGACGAAGCAGGACAACCACCTAGAAGTGCATTACAATAGTCCAGGCTAGAGGTCATAAATGCATGAACTAGCTTTTCTGCATCAGAAACAGGTAACATGTTTCATAGCTTGGCAATGTTTCTAAGATGGAAGAATGCTGTTTTTGTAACATGGGAAATATGGTTTTCAAAATGACAAGTTGCTGTCTAATATTACACCTAGATTTCTGACTGTAGAGGAAAGTAACAGTACATCCGTCTAGTTGCAAATTGTAATCTACTAGATTCTGTGTAGTGTTTTTTGGTCCAATAATGAATATCTGTCTTATCCAAATTTAATAGGAGAAAATTATTGGTCTTCCAATATTTAAAATTTTTAACACACTCTGTTAGCTTAGATAATTGAGAAGTTTCATCTGGTCTCGTTGAAATATATAATTGAGTATCATCAGCATAACATTGAAAACTAATCCCGTACTTTCTAATAATATTACCCAGGGGCAACATGTATATAGAAAATAGAAGGGGACCTAGGACGGATCCTTGTGGCACTCCATATTTTACTGATGATAAATGAGATGACACCCCATTTAAGTAAACAAAATGGTAGTGATCAGACAGATAGGATCTAAACCATCTTAGAGCCTGCCTTTGAATATTAACCAGTGATCTATCATAAGCATGCATGTCAAGACAAGTCACCTTTATTTATATAGCGCTTTAAACAAAATACATTGCGTCAAAGCAACTGAACAACATTAATAAGGAAAACAGTGTCAATAATGCAAAATGACAGTTAAAGGCAGTTCATCATTAAATTCAGTGATGTCATCTCTGTTCAGTTAAATAGTGTCAGTGCATTTATTTGCAATCAAGTCAACGATATCACTGTAGATGAAGTGACCCCAACTAAGCAAGCCAGAGGCGACAGCGGCAAGGAACCGAAACTCCATCGGTGACAGAATGGAGAAAAAAACCTTGGGAGAAACCAGGCTCAGTTGGGGGGCCAGTTCTCCTCTGACCAGACGAAACCAGTAGTTCAATTCCAGGCTGCAGCAAAGTCAGATTGTGCAGAAGAATCATCTGTTTCCTGTGGTCTTGTCCTGGTGCTCCTCTGAGACAAGGTCTTTACAGGGGATCTGTATCTGGGGCTCTAGTTGTCCTGGTCTCTGCTGTCTTTCAGGGCTGGCTGTAGAGGTCCTTTCTAGGTGCTGATCCACCATCTGGTCTGGATACGTACTGGATCCGGGTGACTGCAGAGACCCTCTGATCTGGATACAGACTGGATCTGGTGCCTACGGTGACCTCGGAATAAGAGAGAAACAGACAAATATTAGCGTAGATACCATTCTTCTAATGATGTAGGAAGT
The DNA here is from genome assembly GCF_003368295.1 of Carassius auratus. NCBI lineage: Eukaryota > Metazoa > Chordata > Actinopteri > Cypriniformes > Cyprinidae > Carassius > Carassius auratus. The sequence continues at coordinate 7,066,337 of NC_039246.1, forward strand.
ACATAGGGTGTTATGGGAAGTGTTTCCGATTCCGGTTTACCTAATTAATGCAGCCTAAAAATCCTTTAACGGATTTGGATATTAAAAGCATATTAGTATGTTATGTGTATGCCAGGTTAAAGAGATGGGTCTTTAATCTAGATTTAAACTGCAAGAGTGTGTCTGCCTCCCGAACAATGTTAGGTAGGTTATTCCAGAGTTTAGGCACCAAATGATCTGCCGCCCGCAGTTGATTTTGATATTCTAGGTATTATCAAATTGCTTTGAGAACGTAGCGGACGTAGAGGATTATAATGTAAAAGGAGCTCATTCAAATACTGAGGTAAATACTGAATAAGTAATAAGCCATATTTTTAAAATCTATACGATGTTTGATAGAGAGCCAGTGCAGTGTTGACAGGACCGGGCTAATATGGTAATTCTTCCTGGTTCTAGTAAGAACTCTTGCTGCTGCATTTTGGACTAGCTGTAGTTTGTTTACTAAGCGTGCAGAACAACCACCCAATAAAGCATTTTATTTCTGTTTCCTGTAGAGCTTCCAGTGTCTCTCAACACCTCCTGAATCTACAGAAGTACCCAACATTCTCTTCAGTTCTCTCTTCTCTTTTGATAGCATGAGAGAATCTGTCCGTCAGCTGAGAGACAAACTGAAGGATTTCTGGAAAAAAGAGCTCAGAAACATCTCTGACAGAGGTAAAGCCATGAAGATTATGAAGATCTGCTCTCAGAAATGAGTCCTTCCCGTGGTATTGTACTTAATACTGTTAATATATTTTGATTTACACAGTAACATTCACCAACTTTGTTCCCAGGACCAACAACGACTTCCTACAATGTAAGTCACTAAGAAAATAGCTTAAAAGCTTTTAAATACACTAGCCTATAAATAAACTACTTTAGCTGTTGTCAGAATAGCATTGAAAGCAGCAATGGTTGTCCCCTCCACCATGTGTTTAAAGTTTATAACCCGCCCAACTCAGATACTCTGGTATTAAAATTATTTCCAAATTTCCAAGTAGCAAATATGACTTGAGAGGCCGTTCACACACAATTTTCTGATTAGAAAACTCATATTTATGATAATTTCGTGAAGGCAACATGAGACATTACTGAAGCATTGAACAAAAACCATTAAGAGTGCAAATACATTATTAAAACAGATCAAACAGATTCAGAATTTGTGATTTTTTAATGCATTTTATCTCCAACAGATTCCCATCAGCTCACTCTGGATCCAAACACAGCTCATCAACGGCTTTATCTGTCCAACAGGAACAGAGTGATTACTAATACTTCCATAGGGCAGCTGTATCCTGATCATCCAGAAAGATTTGATTATTGGCTTCAAGTGTTGTGTAGAGAGAGTGTGTGTGGACGCAGTTACTGGGAGATTGAGTGGAGTGGGGTGTATGGTGTGTATATATCAGTGTCATATAAGAGCATCAGCAGAAAGGGAGGGGGTTATAACCGTTGGTTTGGACATAATGATCAGTCCTGGAGTCTATTCTGCTGTCCCTTCAGATTTTCATTCATCCACAATAAGATAGAGACTGATCTCCCTGTAGTGTCCAGTCGTAGAATAGGAGTGTATGTGGATCACAGCGCAGGAACTCTGTCCTTCTACGGCGTCTCTGACACAATGAGACTCATCCACACGGTCCAGACTACATTCACTCAGCCGCTCTATCCTGGGTTTTGGGTTTATTATGACTCAACATCAGTGAAACTGTGCTGATGAATCAGAATAGATTCATAAGAAATTCTACCCATAATGCTTTGAACTGCATGACAAATCAGTGACAGTTAGAAAATATGTACTTGGGTGCTCCATATAGTTTCAAAGCAGGTTTACATAAAACAATGATGGTAAGTAAGTAACTATAAAGTTAACTTTATTCTTCTCCCAGTACACCTGCCACTTACTTACATGTATTTTGGGAGAAACTGATGAATTAACGAGATGTAAATCCAACTGAGAGGACTCCGAGCAGCTGCGCAAACAGACATGCTGGTGTCCATCTCACATTACAGATCACAATCAAGATCATTTAGAACTGTTTTTAAACAATATAAGAGACCCATTTGCACATATTTGTGAATCGGAATATCAGATAGTTGAGGAAATGGTAAATGAGTTTATAAATATTTTAAAAACTACATAAAAGTAATCAATCTGTCATACAGTGTTATTGTGGCAATGGTGTGTCATGTGACAATGTTCGCCTAAAAACTCACTCTGGGGGAACTCTGGAATATTTTAAACACCACTGAAATGGTTGAAATGTCAGAATTTGTGTGTAATATGTGACATTGATAGTAATGTGGCTTGTACTAGTCCTGCTGGATTCATTTTTGTTACTTTCCAGTACATGTGTCATTTTGATTTCTCCCAAAAATATTACTTAATGTTATCGCATAGGACTAAAGGGGTGGTCACACTAGACTTGAAATGTGCAAAATTATTTTGGACGCTGCTGCGAATATGGGTGGGAGGAAGATTATACGGTCTCTCCTCAATTATCACATGGATTAATATGTACTTGTACTGTGTCTTTTCCAACGGCGTTGAAAGCGTCTTATTATATTGTACTCTCTGTATCTCTCTCTCTATATAAATATATACACCCTAAGCAATAAACATTTATAAAACGTCCTCATTCAAATGTACCATCTGTTCCTGTTTCCACTGACACTGCGAACCACGCAGCTTCTTTTTTTTATTTTATTTTTATCTTTTACATATGTATTATATAAAATAAAATGCTGCGCTACAGCTAAAGTTATATAGCGCTTCCTTCATTTTTGAATTTCTATAACGTTACAGAGAGGTCATGCAATGACGTATCTATCTTCTTCTGGTCCCACAGCTTCACGTAATGCGAATTCGCAGGTCAGAGTTCACCAAACTTGAACTTTGGAACGCAGCGAAATGCGAAGTCAATGGAACGAAAAGTGCAGTGTGACCTCCCCATAAGACGTAATGACTTCAGTACTAAGGGTAATCTTAAAGCTAACTATAAAATATGGGATCTTTTTTACAATTTCTTGAAAAGAAAGAAATAGAGATACAAGAAATGTGGGATTGATGTTAATATGATGTAATTGTAGTTTACAAAGTTTTTTTTTGTCATTTAAAAAAAGTAGATAATAAAAGCTTTCCGGAACAGCATACTTATTTGAACATTAGAGCATGCTAGAGTGATAAACAATGAGATTTTTTTTTTACATATTTTATTTAATTTTGACAAAAGCAAATAGTGCCTTTCTCGCTCAAAAACTGATCAGTGAGGTCTACAAAAAAATTTATTCTAAGAATAGAGACAAAACCAGTCCTAATTGAAAGAAAACAAGATGGAAAAAAGATTGATAATATTTGATGATAGTATTGCAAAACAATAGTTTTTTAAGCTAATGGTCATTTTTAATCAGGAACACCAGAAGTGTAACAGAGATTTGATGAAAAGAATAAAAGGAAAAAAAAAGTGAAAATGCCAAGTATAGTAACCCATACTTAGAATTACCAAATACACGTGTTTCAAATAAATGTTACACCATATTGCTGCTGCTGCTGTTGTTCTTTTAAAAAATACATTTAAATTATATACAATAAATAAAATGCCAAACGGACATACAATAATAAACCTTTGTTCTTATCAAGTAAATCATGACACGACATATAATATAAAATGTGCAACAATTTATCCAGTTTAATTTAATAATTGAACAATAAAATAATGAGACAAACTGACTCAAATATTTTCTTTCCACATCATGCTTCGATTTTACAGACTATGGGACATTCACACTTCCCATGCGGTGGCCACTCGTGTAGAGCGCTAACTAGCCAATAGGAACGAAGGAAATTCCTGGGAGGCGTGATGAGTAAAATACACAGAATGAGATATTTAAATTCCTCCTCGGCCACAAAAAACACAAAATGAGTTTGTAATCATTTTACATCTAGATACGATATGATTAACATGTAATAAAAAAACTTTGTTAACAAAGATAAATAAATAAATAAATATTTTTAAATAATTGTTCTTGTGTAGTACGGACAAAATGTGCAATGATCTTAATAAACATTTACATTATAAAAGGGAATAGTTATCTTCAATAGAGTAAATTTTTGAATGTGAATAATTGAGAAGAACATTTTGATCATGTTTTCGACCTCTATTTTTAAAGAGACATTTACTTTATATTTGTTTAACTATGTACAGACAACTTTTTTAATAGTTCAATAATATAAATATTATAAAAAACTGAAATATTTAATTACTAAAATACAGTACTAACTAAAATATATAATAGTTAAGTAAATATTCATTAATTATAGATTAAACAACAACAATAATAAAATATAAAATTATGGGAACACCGTAAAAATGATTAAATTTTGTTTTAAATTACAAAATTATGTACAATTATGTATGTTTAATAGTTACAGTTATTAACATTTAGTGTTTACAAATCTGAGAAAGATAAAAACTATAAAGTCTATAAAATTTACTTAAAACACTAAAATACAATACAAATAAGGCCAATATGTCTGGTATTTTAAAGCACAAATGCAATAAATTAAGTAATTTTAAATTACAGATTAAACCAGAGTAATAATATCTAAAGTTGTGGAGAATACAGGAAAAAACAAACAAGAAAAACATTTTAAATTAAAAAAGTGTTTAATAGTAACATTTATTATTAACAGTGTTTAAATTGAAGCAAGATAAAATAAACAAAGTCAATATAATAAAATAAAAACACTAAAATACAATGCAATACAATAAGATATATTATTTTTGGTATTTTAATGAACAAATAGATTTAAATAAAATAATTTGAATGTATAGATTACATTTTTCAAAAGGCGTTCTGGGGTTGGTCAGACCCTCGGCTGAATATGTGTCAAATACTTTCTTGGAGCAGTAGAAGTATTTAACATCACTACCTTGATAAAATAAATTTATTGAGGAGCCATCACCCACGTATTGAGACTTAGGCTGGCCACAGGCTAAACAGTATCTGGTTTGCTTTGTAGAGAAGCAGCAGGCAAAATAATGTCCTTCACCATCATCTTGAGTGCTGCCTGGTCCAGAGGGTCAGCCTCCACAACAGCCTTTGCAGGTGGATTGACTGGGGCAGGTGGCAGTACTGTTACTGGGTCACTGATGGTTTCACTGCCTGAGTAAAGACGCTGCCATAACTGCTGTGTCTACAAGAGCTTTTCTGGGTTGGTGTTGAGAGAAACATTAGTGTTTGTTTTTTATCAAGATGTTTTATGTACCTGCTTATGTGCTGCTTTGTGGTTGAGTGCAGAAGGCTGTGGGTCAGTGCATGCACTCTGTACCATAGCAGCATATTCAGCATCCACCTTTGCAAGGAGATCCTTGCTCCCATGGTGCTTGGCTAGCAAACCATCAATGATATTTCTCATTGGATCCGTCCATCTGTTATGGTCCAACACAAATACTCGGCCACCTGTCTTAATGGGCCCAGTGCGAGCAACACTGTGAGTTCTAAAAGAGATTCACAAAAATACTAAATTAAGTATTTGTGTTTTGTGTGCATAGATGAGACAGACAGATTACACACATTGATCAGGTAATATCATAACCTACATCTAAAAGACACTCCTCAGATGTTTGTTACTTTACTTTCATAGCACTTGGGAGTAGAAAACTGGTGAAAAATGACAGTCTGTGGGGTAGCCTCTGGTTTTACAGCAAGAGGGGTCTCAGCAGAAGAGATATCCTTTAAGCATTCCTAAAATTGAGCGAAAGGAGTTTAATATACTAGTGAGAATCATAAAAGTATTTTTGATCAAAGCACTGTTATCAAAAAAGTTTAAAGGCTTACCTGAGGTGAAAATGAGACTGGAACACAAGATGAAGACTCTTCTTGCATCTCCACATCTCCTAGGTCTGTCTTCCTGCTTTTGTGTTTGTCAAAGTCAAGAGGGACAGAGGCACAGGTCGACAGCCTGGCTACACATATTGCAGGCCAAACCTCTCTCCTGTGTCCCTACTGGAGATGTGCAAGGCTGGATATTTGGGTCGCCCTATTACTCTTATAGATGCCCTGTTTAACTCCATTATCAAAACAGGGTCAAACACTCCAGGTAAGACAAGTCTAGGCTCTTACTAGAACCAGGAAGTATGACCATATTAGCCCGGTCCTGTCAACACTGCTCTGGCTCCCTATCAAACATTGTATAGATTTTAAAATCTTTTTTTATTACTTATAATGCCCTGAATGGTTTAGCACCTCAGTATTTGAATGAGCTCTTGTTACATTATAATCCTCCACGTCTGCTGCATTCTCAAAACTCAGGCAATTTGATAATACCTACAATATCAAAATCAACTGCGGCAGTCAGATCCTTTTCCTATTTGGTGCCTTAACTCTGGAACAACCTACCTAACATTGTTCGGGAGGCAGTCTAGATTAAAGACCCATCTCTTTAACCTGGCATACACATAACATACTAATATGCTTGTAATATCCAAATCTGTTAAAGGATTTTAAGGCTGCATTAATTAGGTAAACCGGAATTGGGAACACTTCCCATAACACCCTATGTACTTGCTACATCATTAGAAGAATGGCATCTACGCTAATATTTGTCTGTTTCTCTCTTATTCCTAGGTCACCGTAGCTGTTGTGAAATGCTATTCTTCTGACTCTTCTATTCATCTAAGAAACCTGAAAAAATTATACTCTGCTGTTTTCAACATTATCATAATAAGTGTTTTTTAGCAGCAAATCAGAATATCAGAATTTTATATCTGAAGGATCGTGTGACTGGAGTAGTGATGCTAAAAATTCTGCTTTAAAATCTCAATAAATTACATTTTGAAATATATTCAAAATGCAGGCCTGGTGAACAGAAGAGACTTCTTAAAAAAAACGTCTAGCTTTTAATTGGCATAGAAATATGTAACTACTGGACAACAACAAATAATAATGATTTGTTTATATACTATAAACACTTTTTTTCATCACACAATAATAAGGCAGAATAGCTTCTATACTGTAATAAATGCAATTAGCACTGCATTGTTTTTATACTTTATTTATCACCTGCTGGAGATGACTCGAAAAACATATATTGTTGCAATGGTATGTTTAATGTGTTCGTGTTTCCAAAAGTGTCTGTTTTTCTGTCTAAAAAACTGTTTTCATACAGCAATAACTGGATGCGGTCGCCCATATTAGGAATTTCCTGGTACGACTTTCTGCGCGAGAGCGCCCTCCGTCTTCGAGTATGAATGATACACACACTTCATGAGTGTGCATAGCACTCCTTGATGTTCTTCTCACCTACTGGGTCCGAATAAAATATCATGTCATGTGCATACTATCCTGCAACTGATTTAGTGTAAAAATAATTAATTCAAGTTATTTGTTTTGTTTAAAAATCCTATAAATGTATGAAGTGGCAAGAGGGGTCCACACAGCCCCATAGATAATACCGTTTAGTTCGCCCAAAAATGACCTTTATGTTGTTCCAAACCCGTAAGACTTCTCCACCCTTCCTCCAGACTCTAGGACCTCGGATTCCAAATTAAATACAAAACCTCTCATCTGAAAAGAGGACTTTGGACCACTGGGCAACAATCCAGGGGCCTGTTTCACAAAGGAGGTTAAGTGAAAACTCTGAGTATGTTAACCCTGAAATGAGGGAAACTCTAGGTTTTCTGTTTCAGAATGGGAGGTTTGTCAAACCTGAGAAAGAGAGCTAACTTATACTCAGATACCATGGTAACTTACTCTATGAACCTGGTCAGGAGCAGGTTTTCTTCGGTAAACCCAGAGTTTATTTCGGTCTCCTCCCCCTTTTTAAACACTTCATTAATGCACGCTGGAAAAATGCTCTTCTTACTAAGTGTTTTTTTCTTCTTCTTTTCTTTCCCCAAGTACAAAAAATAAATAAATAAATAAAGATCAATTTTCTATATAAGAAAACAATATAAGATACTTAGTCTTGTTTCCTGTGGGGGGATCTAAATTAAGTGCATTTTACTTAAGTAAAATGATATGCCAGTGTGGTCATAAAAATTATCTTAATGCAAATGGAAAACAAGATTATTCTGAGTGTCTATTACGAAGTGCAAATCTATTGTAACCCCGTCCTCCATCGACACATAAGGTTAAATGCGACACGTGAATAACGGCTTCAATGGTGTAGGCAGTAATGTTTTGGGCATGGAAAACTAGCTTGTAACACGATTGATTGGGTTAGAGACCGGCTTTTGCCGAGCTCGTTCTTTTTATTTATCAGCCTGTTTATTTATAATTTTAACAAATATAATAATTCACAATCTGTTATTATTGCATCCTGTTAATGTATAACAATACTGAGGTACAAATGTATCTGCCAGTATAAAGTATAACTACACTGAAAAAATAAAAACCTTGGATCAACTTAAAAAAATTGAAGTAATCAATCACACGAAACATTTGACATTGACTCAATGTAAATAATTTAATTTAGTTTAACTTGAAAATTATAAATCCATGCAAACCACTTTTTAAAGGTTGATCAATCTAATTATTTTAGGTTGGAACAAGCTAATTATTTTAAATTAGAACAAACCAACTAAACTAATATGTATAGGTTTAATTAAATTAATTATTTTAGATTGTCTCAAATAAAAATAAAAAATAAGAGTTGGCATTATTTGAGATCTATAATAAATCAATAAAAAAATTTTATTTCAATACATTTTGATCAATGACTACTCAGAACACTTTTCCTTTAGAACAGATTTATTGTTCAGTAAACTCACAACATTGAACATTTGCTTCAAATGTATGAATATTGACAGCAGAAATACTTGGAACACTGCAATCAGTCTCTCCAGTTGTTCATAACACTTCGCCTACTTCAACCTTTTTACCTGGTAGCCATCGAACTTGGGCAGCCACATTTGTAAATGCTGCAGTGAAAATGTACAGCTGGGTGGTCAGTCTAGTGACTTTTGGGGTCATCTTTTTTCCATCAAGCTCCATCAGGACCTTTTGCACAAATTCAAAGGTGAACTGTAGCCTTTTCGGATATTTTAGGTTTAGTGTATATATGAGCCCAAAAACCATGGCAAAAGCAGTTGCAACTGATGGCAACTCGTTCAGGACCTGTTTTCCTTCGACAACAATTTTAATGTCTTTAGGTGGATGGAGAGGATCCTCTTTCCCAGTGATAAAGATCGCCATGGTTGTCTACTCCAGTTCTTCAACCTAATTATCCTGCACACAAAAAGAAAGAAAATATGTTATAATTTCAGAAAATCTCCCGATTTCATGTTAGATCATAATGTGCCAATCTCTTATACAATCTAAAACTTATAAACAAAAAATTTGATTAGCAAATCAAAATAATCAAATGTTCATTACAAGGGGTGTGACTACATTAAAAGTGATGAGATTTTTTTAAAGAGTAATAAGTAACTAGTAATTTATCACGATTTCTGAGTAACATGCCCAACACTGATGAGGTTATTCTCGTTATATTCTAACTTTTTCTGGACATGTCAGAGAACACTGTAAACACCTGTAAATCCTGTAAACACAGCGCATGTATAAATTTTTTGGGGGGCAGATGAGGCCTGTGCGTCACTTTAAGGTACTTTCATAATACGGTTTAACTTTTTGGGATTTTGATAACATTAAGCCAATAACATGTTTTAATGTCTGTGATAATATCACCACCGCATCTGCCTTAATATTCTCTGATTTTCCACGTTCCCTTCCGAAAATGAACCATATACAAAGTGTACTTGGATAGTGTGACCGTCCATATGATAAATGATCTGAAGTTTAAATTGTTCTGGCTTTAGAATGTTGAATTAAATGTCATTGCGTCAATACCACAGGAAAAAAAACATCAACTAAAAAAAAAAATCAACTAGACCTTGTTCTGCTCGGTGAGGAAAGCTTCAACTTTGAGCGGGGTGGAGAATAGTTTAAATCCTCCCTGATGTCGGACTCGCAGCTTAGCCGGATAACGGATAGCATATTCAATATTTTTCTCCCGGAGTTTCATCTTCACGTCATTAAATCCATTAATCTTGCGTTGAATCTCGACACTGTAGTCTGGGTAGAAGGAGATTCGCTTATCATTTAGATAGACAGTTCCTTTCTCTCTGGCCAATCGAAGTACCTTATCCTTTTCTCTGTAGTTTAGGAATTTTACGATGATGGGTCTGCTCCGGTCGGAAGGCCTTCCGAAGCGGTGGGCTCTCTCCAGGATGATCGGAGAAGTAAAGTTATCATTCCCAGTTTTAATGTTTTGACTGTTAGTTGTAAAGTGAGCTAGTTCATGGCAACAAGACTCTGGGTTAGTTGTAACAGTAAAAGACTTGGTTAATTGTATAATGAGATATGTTAGAACTTACTCCAACCATTATTAAGACATGATTTCAGGTCCATCCCAAAAATCCTGAACTCAAATATGTAGAATTTTTTTTTAATAGTCTTGCTCCACAATTCAGTATCTCATAGTTTAAAGTGTTTGTGGCATGTTTTCAACAATACAGTTCTAACATTTATAATGTGTTTAGAAACAATTCTCTGAATTGCCTTTACACATATTATAAAGAGATTTGATGCTGCTCAGGTGGAATCTCATAGTGACCACAAACAAAACACACAACATCACATTTAATTCGGCTCACTAGCACACTGCAGCATGTTACCTTTGGTGTCTATTAAAGCAACATTAAATAAAAGTAAAATGTTCGTTTTTGCTATGGCTTTTTCTGGAAAAGTATGCATGAACAAAATCAAGAAAAAAAACCCTGCATCTGCACTCAAATATGACAGCTGTTAATCTTCACTTATTAAAAGATTATGAATGAAGAATGGCTGTAACTTACAACGTGTATTTAAACATGTATTCCACCAAGAATTTAACTCTGAATACCTATGTTTGTTAGTACATGTCTATGCACTTCTGTCATTTCAGACACAGCGGACTCTTATCACGATCCCACGATGTGACGTCACAACGCTGCGACGCGCTCCTGCATCTGTTATGATTCGGATGAAGAGAGGTTTGTTTATAAGCATTACAATTATTTAAATCGATGCAAACCTTGCCATTTTTATTTCTTGAAGTGGTGTTTAATTATAGAATGTAACACTGCAATGCATTGTTTAACGTTAATGAGCGTTAATTTGTGTGAATAAAGCGCCACCCGTCAGTAACAGGAAAAGTGCGTCTCATTTTCGCTCCCTATATAGTGAACCAGTTTGTCGTAAACACGGTTTCTGCCACTGTCACGTACTGCTGAGAGAAACTGAGCTTAAAATCCATGTAATTTGAATCAGTTGTTTAGTGAAATGATTTTTTTCAGAATCGCTCGAATCACCGCACGCTGCTCAATACAATGTAAATGAAACGAGAACAAACTTGACACCTTTAACAATCCGCGATTTTTTGATGAACGTATAATCCGTTATATAATGTGAGTCAATAAATACCAAAAACATATTATAAACGGCTTAGTAGGCCGTCTGAACCATTTATGGTGTATGTTTGGCATTTATTGAACCTTACATATCATTTGTGTTCTTTTATAAATGCTAGTTTTGAGTGTTTTTGTGTAACATTAGTTTTTTGTTTTTTTTTTTGGTCAAGACCTAATATCTCTTTGACCGATTTCATACCATTGCATAGACTACTGAACTCGGGAACTGACTGAGACACACGCAGTATTAGTTCGGATTTTTTGTCTTTCTTGTTAATTATGTAAATCTTAAACAGGACAGAGTGTCCAAACACACAGAAGACTCCTACTGAAGCGACTGAGATCCACGTGACACTATTATAAAGATGGCGTTAATTAAAGAGGAGTGTGAAGACATCAAGATTGAAGAAGCAGTCAGGGTGAAACAAGAAGATACCGAGGAACAAACAGGTTGGTTTTTTTTATTCACAAAGCTGTGACTTGATACTTATTAAAATGTCAACATATACTAAAATTACTGTTTTTTTATGGTATATGAATGGCCTAATTAAACCAGTAATATTTGACATGGATGGTTGCTTTGTGTGGACAGACATATTGAGATCACATAAACAGACAATAATACAAATATACAAAAAAGTCAATCCAAATACTGTTAAATTCCAGTGCACCAGAGAACAATCTACTTCAAAGTTGACATTCATATTCTTCATCTTCTCATGTTCTTCTCATGATCATCTTCTAAATCTTCTGACCAATCAAATGCTCTCTAGAATCCGAAGTGCCAGCCTCCTGCACTCAGTGTTGCCAACTTAGCTACTTTGTCGCTAGATCCCCTTAGTGACTTTTTTGAAAAAAAAAAAGCAACTTTCTTTGACAAACCTTATTACGTTTCTGAGACTGCCGCACGAGCGCGAGACACAATACGACTTGCATCATGAATATTCTAATTAGCGAATAATGTCATCTAGTGACATTTAGCAACTTTCCATGCAGGGTTTAGCTACTTTCCATTGAAACAATAGTATAGATGCTGAAGTGCTGGCTGAGATCAGTCACTTGTTCAAAGTGTAGTATTTTCTGTACAGTGAATGCCTCCTAGTGCAGAGTTTAGGTGATGGGGAAAGATTCAGACAGTGTAAATATACTTTCAATTGGTGCAAATAAGGTCTGGTTTCACGTGAATTGTGGCAGCGCACATCATGATCTTCACTCCGGTCCAGAGACCTCCTATTTTTTAAAGTAGGGCTGCTCAATATGTCATGCCCTCTCTTTCTTTTTCTGTTAAAACTGTCAGCACATAGAAAAATGCTGCTTGTTTCAAGGCACATTAGGGGGCCTTTAAAATTAAATGGAAGTAACCTTAAAGTCTGCATGAAATCAAAATGTACAATATTTATTTTATTAGCGAATTAAATGTAAAGTGATCATTATGACAGAATACGCTCAATACAATAGAGACTGGATGAAGAAAGATTTACATCTGACAAAATCATGAGATTCATCGTAATTACTTTGATGTATGGATGTTGATCTCCATATTATTTTAAAGAGAACCAGGATATTGAGACTTGAATGGCTTAATATAATGTAAATGCTCTTAAACAGGCTCTTCATTAAAATCTGTAGTAGGAAAAACCCATGAAAGCTCTCCATTATTTGAAAAATCCACATAGTTTTATACATATTTTAAACTATGGTGTGGGGGATCATTATTTTAATTAGGTATTGCTATGTACATATTGCTATTTTTGCCTTTTTTATGATGAATAGAAAAATCCAAAGATGAATTTTTAACAGAAATAAAAACTGTTGTTACATTATACTATTCCAATCAAAACAATATACCATTCAAAAGCTTGGAGTCAGTTTGGGGGGGGGGGGGCTTGTTGAAATTAATACTTTATCATGGCTTAATGATCAATTTTAAATCATCCTTTCTTAAAGACGTTTTATAATGTTACAAAAGATTTATATCTCAGATCTTAACTTTCTATTCAAATCTGTATCTGAAACCTAAAAAAATTTTTTTACTTCGCTGTTTAAGCAGCAAATTATAATATTAAAATGGTTTCTGAAGGATCGTGTGACTGAAGTAATGATGCTAAAGATTCAGCTTTGAAATCACATGAATAAAATAAAAAATAATTGGTAAAATAAAATGGCAGTTGTTTAAGAATCAAAAACACTTGGATTTTGGAGTTTAACAATGAACACATTGCAATAAATGCTTGATGGCCCACATAAACGAGCAAAAATGCTTTACGTCTTGAAATAATTTGCCATGCCTCATCTAATTCGTTTTTGTTAATAAAAGTTTTCGAAGATCGTTTGTCATTGAATCATGTGCATGTGCTAATTAGCTATGACAGACCTTTCAGACTGTAAGATGACATTGCACACATTAACTGAGAGAAACACACTTGGATTGAAGAAGACTGTTTTTGCTTTGTAAAAAGAGTTTGGCACACACGCGATTAATTCACTTGGTGAGCATAACTGTTTTTACAGCTCTGTGACACAACCCGTCAAAAGGCTTATATTAATGCTGCAGAATAAGCCTTAAAAGTTATCAGAGATTCAACAGCATGATCATATGTTTTCAATGCAGAGTGCAAATGGCTGTGCATTTATTTGTATTTTTAACTTGATGGGAGTTAAATAAAACTGAAGATATCTGTTGCGAAAGTGAAAGTCGTGATATTTCTAACTCATACTCAGAATTGGTGCTCTGCATTTAACCCATCCAAGTGCACAACCGGCGACCTTCTGGTAACTAGTCAAGGTCTCTAACCATTAGGCCACAGCTGCCCCTTTAAAAAAAAAAAAAATTCACCAGATGTGTGTCCCAGCTGTGTTGCCTAATGGTCTGTCTCCTCTCTTCCCCCTCCGCTCCCCCTGTTTTTTTTAAACTGTGGTGAGAACTAACTAGTGCTGACTGGTCATGAGACATACAACAATACGGTTTATAATTAGGTAGATATCTTGGAAAAATTGTCAAGCAATTTTTAATTTTTTCAGGCTGAATGTTTATGTATGAAAGCCCATTTTCCACCATGTAAGAAAAAAATAATTATTAAAAAGTTGAAATTGTCATATTTAATGGGGTGGTTGATTGTGATTCCACTTTTTTTACTTTAGATAGTCTGTAATGTGCAAAGTTACAAGGCTGAAAGTTCAATGCAAACAGATATTTTCTTTTAAAGTTATGGCAGTTTAATGCTTACAGTTACGGCTCGTAGGGACTACAACAAGCTACTTCCCCTGTTGGAGACATCACAAACCCTGAAATTTACATTAACCCCACACCCGGGGCCATGTTGCGCTCCTTAATGCTGTTTTCACACCAAATGCAAATAGAGCATTTGGCGTGAATCATTTCAATGTTAATCAATGTAAAGATGCGTTTACGCGCGTCTGGAGGTCTCACGGCATGAATGAGGCGTTTAGTGCGGCGCAGTAGACACGAATTGAGCGTCTGTCACAATACGCTCATTCCGCGCAAATGGTGCTTTTTTGCATTTATGTGTTTGACGTGAATTCGCATCTGCTGTCCGAGTTGAAAAATGTTAACTTTGCCATCAAGTTTATTAACTTCTGAATGTTACTTTTTGCACAGCGCGGTCTCAGATCTCTGTGTGTGTGGGTGCTTGTGCGTGTGCACGCATGCGCATCAATTAAAGCAGTGCATTAACAGTGATTAAACTGAACTGTTTTAATGCATTGGCCTTGTCTCACACACACACACACACACATACATATGGCACACTGTATCTGTTATTCTCTCTTTCTGAAAGTAAAAAAAAAACTATGGATTAAAAAATATTCAGAAGCTATTTGCATCCTCAAATTTTTTTTGCTTTTTTTTAATAAATTTTTTATTGTATCATTTAGAAATGTGTATGTACCGTTTAAATACAGAATTCATTAAAACCGGCTGGGCACAGTGGTTAACCAAAACGTAAGCAATTACCACCCCCCATATTGAAAACGTACCGAACCATGAAACCACTGTGTCATATCGAACTGAACCGTGAACTTTTTGTGAACTTATACACCGCTGATTAAAAGCTAACATAAGCAGTAGCATTCACAAATAACACCATATCTAAATACAATAAGAAACCAAAAAAATATACGATTCTGAAAACACCCTGTAAGAGTTGTGCTTGCACAGGTTTTGCACAATCCTCTTTACTAATATTTTCTGGGTCTCGGTCAAGCTCAAATTGATAAGTATTGATGACGCCATTGTATAGACAAATCCGGCGAAACACGGAAGTAAAGCAACGCCGCCACTACTGCTTGCCTTTGCTGCTAAGGAAGTAGTAGAAGTAGCGTGCTGGTCCCGTAGGCAGCTGTACCAGATGTTAGCTCAAGAGCTTACACCGAGTTCCTGGTCGAGCGGAGGAGTATTTATTGTTTGAATTTCGAAATAATATTGACAGAATATGAGAGCTGAGTTTTTTTTCCTATCATAAGTAACCTGCTCTGTCTGGTCTGTCGGTCTCCGTGTCCTCTTTGCTTCGCGATTTTTTTGTGCTTGAGAAAATATATGTGTGGTGTGAGAGCGTGAGAAAAGTGTTTATTGCATTTGTATTAGATGTTTGAAGAGTAAAGAAAAATCAGTCGGTCTTAACCATCGACTTTGTTCATAACGCAATTACAATCGGCAAGTTGGTTGGACTAAAGGGGGAAAAAAATTATTAATTGGGTCGGTTGGGTTATTGGCAAACAAGAATATTTTTTAAGGATGGCCTTATAGCATAGACTGTATAAAAACAGCCTTATAGTTATTTGAAGCTTGTGAACATATTAGCAACACAGCTTGTTATTACAGTGTTCGGTTTTATTGTTGTCATAAATTAATACACTTCTTAATTACATTACATATTTTTACATTATTATATTATGTTGTCAATAAATTACCTTTTATCAGTAAGTTCTGGCCACTGATTGACATCATCTACCCAATGTTCCCTTTCACCACACATTTTCTTTAATAAGCAGGATCCACTTTCATTGAAATGTCTTTAGAGTGCACCGGCAATTGTCACACCGTCACACTTCGCAGGCACGCAGTAATGGTGGCAGGCAGTATGGCGGCGCCCATAGAGTTCGTGGCGGATTTGTGTATACAATACAACCAGAGCACATGACACTGAGGTGAGGGGTGTGACATTTCTGGACGAGCTGCATGCGGTTTAGCGAATCACAAAACACTGGGGCAGCTAACCAATCTGAGCCCATTATGTATTTCTGAGGGAGGCGCTTCATAAAGGAAAACCAGGAAATCAACAGAGCATTCATGAGCGAAGGGATATTTATATAGAATGAAATTTATATTTCATGTATTTATAGAAAATGAAAAGCAAGGAAATCCCATCAGGTGATGTTTGCGTTTTTATTTTTATTAAATAATTTATGAAGCCACTTTAATCTGTATCGCATAAAAACGTATACATTTTTATATTGCAATCCTGTCTATCAATTTCAACGTAATAAATTACTGTGAACAACAGATGTTGTATCCATCGATCCATTGATTCTGTTATGTTTCTCATTGACGCCCCCAACTCGGAAACTCTGAGCTTAAAGAAAATTCAGAGTTTCCCCACTCGTAATTACAATTTTGTTGCAGCGTTCATGTGCGTTTAACTCGTAAATACAATATATCCTACATGACTTGAACGCACCAATAGTGCAGTTGAGAATAAATTATGCGAAAAAAGTTTTTTTTTTTTTTTTTAATAAGCATGTTAGACTCCACCAAATAAACACAATTAAGCCTAGAAAAATAGCAGTCAACCACCCCTTTAAGTCATAAGTACAAGAAAAAAAGTCTAAACTAATTACATACTAGGTTGAAATTTTGAGTAGGCAAAAAGTTTAAATGATGAATTCATATGATTTAACGACTTTATATGTTGGTTTGACATGACAAGCCAGTGGTTTAATGAATTGTTAAGGGTAGTCCTATGTGGCACATTTTTTAAATGAATTGGCTTAAAAAACAGTTTGGAGGAGCATGTGCAGATACACCCCATATTAATGAAGCATACTATTTACAGACCAGCAGAATATACCCCAGAATATAACATGCTTAATGACTTTTATTTGTATCTTTTCACCTTAGATCTGATGCCACTGAAAGAGGAGTATAATTTATCGAATGAAATGGAAGAGAAAAATCAGTTTGAGAAGCATCAGGATCCTATACCTGGAGAAAAATGTTGCTCACAGACTGCAAAGAAACCTAGAAAGTTACGGGCTCTGCCTCCATTAATCTGCTTTCATTGTGGAAAGTATTTCAATCAACATGGAAACCTTACAGTCCATCTGAGAGTTCATTCTGGAGAGAAGCCTTTCACCTGCCAAGAGTGTGGAAAGTGTTTTTCTCAAAAAGCACATCTTAAAGTGCATATGGGGGTTCACACTGGAGAGAGCTCTTCCCCATGCCTGCAGTGTGGAAAAATATTTAGAAATAGAGGAAACCTTAAAGAACACATGAGAATTCACACTGGAGACAAGCCTCACACATGTCCTCAGTGTGGAAAGAGTTTTAGCCGAAAAGGAAATCTCAGCGATCACGTACGAGTTCACACTGGAGTGAAGCCTTACATTTGCCAACAGTGTGGAAAAAGTTTCAATAAATCTGTTACCTTAAAAATTCATGTGAGAATTCACACTGGAGAGAGCTCTTTTAACTGCCAACAGTGTGGAAAACATTTTGAACAACAAGGAAACCTTAAAAACCACATGATAATTCACACTGGAGAGAAGCCATTTGTGTGTGATCAGTGTGGAAAGAGTTTCAACCGAAAAGGAAATCTAAAAATTCACATGAGAGTTCACAGCAGAGGGAATCTTTTCACCTGTCAACAGTGTGGAAAAACTTTTACTCAAAAAGGAAACCTTAAAGTCCACATGAGAGTTCACACTGGAGAGCAGCCTTTTATGTGCCTTCAGTGTGGAAAGAGTTTTCAAAGTAAGAAAAACCTTAAATCCCACATGAGAATTCACACTGGAGAGAAGCCATTTACATGTGATCAGTGTGGAAAGAGTTTCAGATATAAATCAACCCTTAATCACCACATGAGAATTCACTCAACAGAAAAATTAATTAAATGTCATAAGTATTGAAGGGGTTTAATTCAGGAATCAGCTAAAGAATCATGAGAAAAATTCACATTAGACCAAAGCCTTTAATTTGGCCTTAGTATGGGATAGGATGCAAACATTACCATTCACATGAGACCTCACACTGTAGAGTGGACTTATCAGTCAGACTTCATGTCATTTCCTGACTTGTTCTGGAATAATATTGTACCATTTCTCATTGAGGCATAAGGTTTATGAAATGCATAGAAGACCATATTCATCACTCACAGATACACCTGAAATGTCATTGTGAAAATTCTCAATACAAATATAAACAATTTGATATGAAACTGAATCTGACTTTGATTCTATACTTTGAATTTCTGATCATTCATTACATGTCCCATTTGTAAGCTACTAAGGCCGGTGACACACTGGCTGCGTGGCGTCTCTGCTGCGTGTCAGGAGCGTGGCCACTGCCTCGCGTTTTCTGTGTCTTTACACACCAGAATCGTGCCTGACGCGGTGCTGGCGCGCTGCTTGCTGTAGGTGACATAGAGGGAGGCCGCCGACAGACCAGGATCTTGTCTTCGTGACAACAATATCAACTTTTTTTTACACACCACACCTACGTCTACTGATATATGACACTGTCAACAGTATTGACGGCAAAATTGACTATTTTTGACAGGTGCAATATTTGAAAATTGATAATTATTTTTTTTTTTTATTACATTTATATCTGAATTTATGTCAACCTATAGACTTTCAAATATAAAAATGTCATGAATTAATATGTATTTGTGTACAAAATGGCATATAAACATATTTTCCTATTATATTTTTCCTGGAAACGCTTCCAACACGTGCACGTCGTGTGAAAAATAGGCGTTGGTTCTATTTCTAGCATGCACGCATTTTCGTATAAACGCTGCGACAAAGGAAAGGGCAGCTTTTCAAAGCTCTCTTTGTGGATCAGAACATATTCATCAGCTAATATAGCAGCAGACGACACAGTAGTGACTTTTTGTTCATTCAAGTATGTTGCAATTTTGTCTGGAAGACAATTTTTAAATTCCTCCATGAGGATTAAATCACGAAGCTGCTCAAAGTTCTTCACCTCTTGTGCAGAACACCAACGATCAAACAATAAAATTTTCTCACGACCAAATTCAGCATAACTTTGGCCCTCGGCCTTCTTATAACGGCGAAACTTCTGCCTATAAGCCTCAGGAACCAACTCATAAGACCTTAGAACTAAAGATTTCACCTGGTAATAATCTAAACTTGCATCAGGCGAAAGAGAAGCATACACCTCCTGGGCTTTACCCGTAAATACACACTGCAGAAGAAGAGGCCAAACCTCCGTAGGCCACTTTAAGGTCGTTGCTACTCATCCAAACAGCACAAAATATTTGTCAACATCTTTATCAGTAAAAGGCGGGATTAAACGAATGCATTTATTAACATCAAAATCGATGTCCATAGCAGAATCCCTGCTCAACTGTCTAGCTTTAACGCACACGTCTTCCTGTCTCCTCGATTTCAAATTTGCGCAGCTCAAACTCATGCTGGAGCTCTTTTTCCTTAAGATCTAAGCGTTTCATTTCCACCTGTAACTCAAGTTTATGCAGCTCCGGATCGGGATGCGTGACAACATGTGAAGGGACAGTGCTGATAGGAGGGAGAAACTTTCTTTCAGCTAAGGCAGTGTGCAATTGATATTTAATATCTTGTTTTTTATCTTGTTTTGAGATGGGCATTTTAAAATGAGCAGCAATCGAGATCAGATTATTTTTAGTGCATTGTTCAAATTGCAAATCTTCTAAATTTGGGTGAGCTACAAAGTCCTCTAGACTAAACTCCATAATGAGACCGAAAAAACACGCAGTCAAAATAAAGAAAACACTTAGAGAGGACAAAAAGACCGCGTCAAGCCTCATCCAGGCAAAAGCAAAATGCAAAACAACAGAAGCCAAAATACATAATAGCTACTGTTATTTGGGAAATGCACTGTGAAGTGAAGTGGTGATTCAGAATAGCGCACAGCAAAAACACGAAGCAAACCAATGCACCCCTCTATCTGTACCTGCCTTACACAATCTCACCCGTCTCACTAAATTCCTAGTCTTCACGCAGGTTCTGCGGCGGGTTTTTATGCACTGAAAACCAGTAGGTTTGAGAGGCCAAATAGACGACCACCCAATAGCCTACGGACGTGCTCCCAGGATAACTGCTTTCGCAGCTAACACTAACCGCTCCCCCGCGACACTATCAACACAAAAAGAAAATAGGTGAAGCCCAAAGGACAACACCTCTTCAGCCTAACAGAGGAGAAAAGGCCGCTATCAATCAAAAAACTGTGCACGAGAGAAAAAACACTTCACTCACCTGCATTTCCCTTGACAATACCAAGAAAAGGGTCTCAAAAATGAAGAAGAATACTCCTAAAGACAACAAATAAACTTTTCCATAAAAGCGCGCACGCTTCTGCTTATAATGAGCCGCACGGAATTCCCAATGACTGGAAAACCCCTTGGGCAATGACGTCATTACGGTTACTCATTCATAAATAGTTCAAAAAGCTTGGCGCGAGCTGGGAACAAAGAAAGTGACGAAAAAGTAAACCAAAAATCCCAAAAAAGTGTTTTGACTATATTCAATGTAAATAATGACTTGAACTACAGCTTTTTGGTAAAATATAGCTTGAAGTGAAGCGGCTTGCAATTAAATTGTAGTAAATCGAATTAAACCACATCCAAAACAATTTTCCGAAGGATTTATAGACCAAAGATGCATATCTGCGGAGATTTATGGATATATATATATATATATATTTACTGATGTTTACTTCATATTTCTTCAAACTTCATATTACTTCATATTTCTTCAGAATCGTCATTTCTATTCATTTTCCACTGATTTACGCGATCTGATGATAAACAGCCTCTCCCAGCGATCTGTTGTGTTTGCAGTGCTGTAAGCTTGTGCTGTGTGTCACTCAGACTCCGATTGGTCCTTCGCCATTGTCAATCTTAGAGTGTCATAACCGTACACCGCCACATCGTGTCACATGCTTCCTGTGCACTTCCTGGTTCATTTCTTATCACAAAAACACTGAAATACCTCTGTACACACGAAATATCCGAATAATAAACCCCCGATTACGATAGTAAAGCTTGATATGAGATTTTCTTGAGATCTGGGGCGTTTTTATAAAAAAAATTGAAAATGTACATCTGAAATGCTAACTTGTGCAGCGATGTAAAAGGCTATAAATAGCATATTTTTACAACAGTAAACGACCAAATTCCACCCCTGATCGCTAAAGGAAGTTATTATAAACACTCGATCAGGGTTTAAAGTGATTTTTGAGTAAAAGTGTACTAATAATTTCATAAATTGTCTGATGTAGCTTGATGCTAACGTTAGCTCCAATGCTACTAGCAGGTGTATTTCTTCTTCATAATGCATTTTTGTCACAATAATTCACGTAAGGTCGTAAGAAAATGTTTTGTTGTATTTTTATAGTAAGACTTTTGATAAATAAGGGCTAAATGCAAACATACTGAAGTGAGATCGCTGCTTTGTGTCTTTGTAAAGCCTGAAAAACCACAATCAAGGCTAATAAAGGTGGAATAAAAACAAAAGAATAATGCTAAAAGAATAATGTGGAAAATGTGTCATATCTGGCGGAGGTGTGAAAGACTCGTTTGGTGAAAACAATAGAATAATGAATCGGGCAGCTTTCAACAGTGAAACATACACAAAGAGCACAGGAATGTTTACATGTGAGATCTTACAGAGATGACAAGGGCCATAAATCAATCTGATTAACCTTCTCTAAAAACACACGACATGGCCTTAGAAAATATTTAATAATATTCACAGTTTTACAGATTCTATTATGAAATTTTTTATGAAGTTTTGGAAGACTTGTGGCTTTAGCTACACTGTATTTTCAAACTAATATCATTTTAAAAAATATGTTTTTAATATTTTTATTTTTGTTTTTATGTTTGAGCTTATATATCTCTATTATCATAACAGTCCTGAGTGATTCTGATTCCTGATCAGTAAACTTTGAAGTGTCAGCTTTGTGAAAAAAGGTTGATTATGTATCTAGTCAGAAAGAATAATGAGCAAAAACCTTTTTATTTTGGGTATGTCATTTCTGTCTCCATGCCAAAAAAAGGGGGGTTACTAGTAAGGGGTTAACCTGTTATTGTTCTCTATTTTAGGCTTACCTAACCAGACTTACTCTCCTGTGCCATCAATCCCACTGTGGTGGTCTTCTTGTTGGGTTTTTTTTTTCACTTCCTGTCTCTGTTTCCCTCTATGGACCTGGCCCCCGTCCCTCCCCCTTATCCACCAGTCCATCTCCCTCCTGGTCTCTGTTTTACTTGGTTTGTTCTTGTGTTAGATTGACCATCTGGTAGCTGCTCCTTAGAGGGGAGGTAATGTCACAGTGTCTGGTCTGTGTTTCCCTGGGTGTACACTAGTGGTCGCACTTCCCCATAGTCACTCCACTGCAGGCACTACATTTCCCACAAAGCCTTGTCCCTTTCACCACTGTTAATTGCACACATATTAATTGCACTCAGCTGTCTCCACTTTCATCATATTCACATGTCTATAAACCAGTCTGTTTCATGGAGTCCTTGTTTTCCGTCATCCGGCTTTTTCGTATTCCCTTGTGTTTTTTCATGTTTCTTGTTTTTTGTCTTTGGACTGCTTTCCCTGTTTTTGGATTTTGATTTTGGATTACCCCATTAAAACAATGCAATTGGATCTCTCGTTTCCTGCGTGCATTCGTTACAAAGACTTGCTCCTATAAGTTGGCCAAAGAGCACTGTCTAAATTGTAATCCTCCTCTTCATGTTTTAACTGAAATGTATGTAAAAAAATTTGACATACAGTATCTGACTCTTACCCAAAATATAAACAGTGTATCTTATTTATGCTAGTTCATCCATGTGTCATAGATTCAGCTCTCTAATCAATCAACTTCTGAGCCAGTCCAAAGAAGGGCCAAATTCAAACAAAAAGGATAAAGAAACAAGAGTAGGCAAAGGGGAACAGTCTAAACAACAAGATAATGGTTTACCCTCTGCAGTGGTGTCTTGCATAAAGGCTGTTGGAATTTTCTGAGGTTGATCGTTTATAGTCTCAGCAGTCATTCAAAAAGCGGTCCGACTCAGTGATGAAGTTTAGATTTGGAATTTTGGCCCTTGATAGAGAATTCACCTCCATCCAACACCATGATGAGTTTTTGCAGAATTTCAAAAGTAAAACACAACTTAGTGGTGTAGTGCAGGTTAAGAGCATAAATTAGAACAAACAACATTGATGTTGCAAAAGCCATGCTGTCGAGGTCCTGCCACACCTCCTAGCACAATTCCTACATCATGGGCTTCATTGTCTGCAGTGTGCTTTATCACAAAGATGCCAAAAAACAAAAGACAAAAAACAAGATAAATATGTATTTAACACATGAACAAGTAACGAGGGAATAGCTTGATTTTATTATGTGAAATGTAACGCAACTTACGTAATGCTATTAACATCAAGTACAAAAAATAGAGTATGAATACATGTGCACAGACACACAAATTAGTCGTAAATAACAACAATTAATGATTTTAATTATTATGAGTAACAATTGTACTCTACCAAATTTCAATTTTTTTAAGATAAGGAAAAAGGCTTTTTAATTTTTCCAAAATTTATGGTAAATGCTAGCAAAATGAACTAACGTTCACTTTAAAAAGCACTTCTGCATAATCTGAACACTATAAATAATTAACTAAATGCTCAAATTGTTTGGACCCATTCTCTGTCAAGGAGAATAATTACTAAAAACCTATGTCAGCATTAGGAGAAGTGATAACGTTGATTCCACAACAGAGAACATCAGTTGTTAAATACTCCCACTATCAGAAAAACAAATCATGAGCTAATCATGTGACATCGATATCCTGAGTTGGTTTCCTGTTTCCGTGTCAGCCTATCTACTCAAAAGGAGTTAACATTTTAAGCAGGACTCATCAATAATTAATGGTCATGTTAAGGAATGTTAAGGAATGCATGCTCCGCCTTGCAACAAGTGGATTGGAAGAGCGCATCATGGGATGGACCAAATCCGATTGGATAAAACCCCAATGCCTGAACTAATTCAGCACGCTTCCTTCTTTGCCATGGCCTGAACTACCTACTCCAACACACTGCTAGCATTCTTGTCATCCAGAACTCAAAACTTCATGATTGCCAAGAATCTTTGAAGTCTTGCAAACATCGAAAACTCTCCGAAGAAATTCTGAAGCTCTACGTAACCAGACAACGAACCAATCACCAGGAGGCTTTTCCAAAAAGACGTCCTCCAAACGACAGATCTGAAACCAATCTGAGGTGCGGGGATTCCCTAAGATGAGGCAACAAGCGGATCTCCAGCACTTCTGAATGCCGTGCATTTGTTCGAATTCATCGCAAATGCAAGTAAAACAAACAAGCTTAATTTCTTGCTGAATTAAGTGCAAATTGATCTTAAGCAGTAAAGATAAGACATCTTTGCTTTTGAAATGTTCTTGGTGCAATCTAACAAATAACATACTCCTGGGACTATATTCCGTTGTCATACTCGTAAGTATGACAGTATGTGTGTGAGTGTATGTATGTGTTCATTAGGTTTTAGATCCATGTAATAGAGTAGCTCAATACATCTTTGTGTCATTTATAAAGACGTATTGTCCTGTGTGGTGTATTTTAAGATTAAACTTTGCCCAGATCCTGTACTATCTAGCTCGTAGCTTATACATGTTCAAGCTGTTTGTATTTTCATGTCCATGAAGTAATATAAACAGAATTGTAAAGATATACTGATTTTAACGTTCATTGGATGAACCGTTGATGAAGTATAAACTAATTTAATTTGAAGTCAGTTCAATTAAAGCAATTAGAATCTTTAGATTACAATCTTCCTCACAATCTGAAATACTAATATTGTAATCTTAAAACCTGCCTGAGAGAACTTTTTATGAGTTATGGGAAGAGGGCAGGACTATCGAGTATTCATTTACTTGTAAAAAGAGTAACTTATGCTAACCGGCAAGCAGATCTGCCTATGGCTAATCAACGATCACTGCTACACTTGATTGCACCATCAGATCTGTCTGTCTGAAATGCTGGAAAGTATTTACAAGAACAATATTTCATCGTAGCATCACCACAGCAAACAAAAAATGGGAACGAGAAGAAAACACACAAAAAATTTAAATGGTTGTTGTGGCAGCAATATATGATACAATTTTTAAATATGTAGGCTAGGCTATTATAGTTTGGATTACTTTTCATAATATCCCAGATGTCCTAATACTTTAAAGAGATTATTTTTTAAAGGGGTCATGAAATGAGAAACCAAATTTGCCTTGATCTTTTGGAATATAAGAGGTCTTTGTACCATTAAAACGTCCTGCAAGTTTCATAGCTTAAGACGTCCTCCCCATTATAAACGAGCCATTTATTTAATCAAGCTCTAAACCCAGCAAACACAGAACGTTGTGAGGACGTTGCCAGTTAGTCGTCTTTTGGTCAGCGCGACATTACTTTATGGCAACGTTGTGAGGACGTCGTGGTAAAGTTCCATTTTTTAAAATCTTGGCTAACTTCCCAGAAACGTCGTGGGCACGTACTCAAAAGACGTCGCTAGTTAGTCCCATTGGGGACGTTGTAGCGACGTGGTCAGCTGGTCTTCAGATAACTTTTAATATTATTGCACTAGATGTATTATTATTATTAAGATACCATTTGAACAGCATATTCTTTGGGAAATATACAAAAAAATTAATCAAGCATGTTAAAATAATTATATGTGTGTATATATATATATATACAGTATTGTTCAAAATAATAGCAGTACAATGTGACTAACCAGAATAATCAAGGTTTTTCGTATTTTTTTTATTGCTACGTGGCAAACAAGTTACCAGTAGGTTCAGTAGATTCTCAGAAAACAAATGAGACCCAGCATTCATGATATGCACGCTCTTAAGGCTGTGCAATTGGGCAATTAGTTGAATTAGTTGAAAGGGATGTGTTCAAAAAAATAGCAGTGTGGCATTCAATCACTGAGGTCATCAATTTTGTGAAGAAACAGGTGTGAATCAGGTGGCCCCTATTTAAGGATGAAGCCAACACTTGTTGAACATGCATTTGAAAGCTGAGGAAAATGGGTCGTTCAAGACATTGTTCAGAAGAACAGCGTACTTTGATTAAAAAGTTGATTAGAGAGGGGAAAACCTATAAAGAGGTGCAAAAAATGATAGGCTGTTCAGCTAAAATGATCTCCAATGCCTTAAAATGGAGAGAAAAACCAGAGAGACGTGGAAGAAAACGGAAGACAACCATCAAAATGGATAGAAGAATAACCAGAATGGCAAAGGCTCAGCCAATGATCACCTCCAGGATGATCAAAGACAGTCTGGAGTTACCTGTAAGTACTGTGACAGTTAGAAGACGTCTGTGTGAAGCTAATCTATTTTCAAGAATCCCCCGCAAAGTCCCTCTGTTAAAAAAAAGGCATTTGCAGAAGAGGTTACAATTTGCCAAAGAACACATCAACTGGCCTAAAGAGAAATGGAGGAACATTTTGTGGACTGATGAGAGTAAAATTGTTCTTTTTGGGTCCAAGGGCCACAGGCAGTTTGTGAGACGACCCCCAAACTCTGAATTCAAGCCACAGTACACAGTGAAGACAGTGAAGCATGGAGGTGCAAGCATCATGATATGGGCATGTTTCTCCTACTATGGTGTTGGGCCTATTTATCGCATACCAGGGATCATGGATCAGTTTGCATATGTTAAAATACCTGAAGAGGACATGCCCTTGAAATGGTTGTTTCAACAAGACAATGACCCAAAACACACTAGTAAACGGGCAAAGTATTGGTTCCAAACCAACAAAATTAATGTTATGGAGTGGCCAGCCCAATCTCCAGACCTTAATCCAATTGAGAACTTGTGGGGTGATATCAAAAATGCTGTTTCTGAAGCAAAACCAAGAAATGTGAATGAATTGTGGAATGTTGTTAAAGAATCATGGAGTGGAATAACAGCTGAGAGGTGCCACAAGTTGGTTGACTCCATGCCACACAGATGTCAAGCAGTTTTAAAAAACTGTGGTCATACAACTAAATATTAGTTTAGTGATTCACAGGATTGCTAAATCCCAGAAAAAAAAAATGTTTGTACAAAATAGTTTTGAGTTTGTACAGTCAAAGGTAGACACTGCTATTTTTTTGAACACACCCCTTTCAACTAATTGCCCAATTGCACAGCCTTAAGAGCGTGCATATCATGAATGCTGGGTCTTGTTTGTTTTCTGACAATCTACTGAACCTACTGGTAACTTGTTTGCCACGTAGCAATAAAAAATATACTAAAAACCTTGATTATTCTGGTTAGTCACATTGTACTGCTATTATTTTGAACAATACTGTATATATATATATATATATATATATATGCCATCAGTTTAAGAACAATAAAATAAACAATTTACTTAGCAAATGGTGATAATGTTTGTTAATGAAAGAGAGTACGGGACAAATTAACATTTAAACCATAAACTAGCAGCGCACGTCACTTTCTGAGTGAAGTGCGCGACGTGCGCGTGCCCGTCATTTTGTAACGGTCAACTTCCAGCAGACGGACACGGAGGAAAGGTAAGTCCTATAAATCTACTTTTATTCATAGATTTTAACTGATATAACGTTAAATGCCATCAAAGAGGAGTAGTGTTTTGTATTTTTGTAGGTTTTCTCTTTCAATTTAATAAATAAATGCTCTGTTTGGTTAATTAGCTCAAAAGCAGTCTTAGAGGTGGTCTAAGGTAACGGTAACTGTTAAAATCGAATATAACCTTACCTGTTTTAAATTATTTGAAATGTATCACTATAAACTATACAGTATTAACTTTCTAATAATAAATTTTTTAACCGTAGTAACGTTAATTAGTTTGTTTGAATACCTGCTGCTCGAGCTTGATGATGCTCATGCTAGCCATGCTGTGAACTTGAATATAATCCGATATAACGTTAAATATAAAGTTTAACGTTAATTAGACCGAGCCTGCCGAAATCATGTTCAGTGTAACGTTATGTGGGATTAATAATTTCCCCTTTTCTCCCTCAAGTGGCAGACTTGTAAATTCTGTCATCTGTTCATTATTGGTGTTGATGGTGTTTTTCACATGCATGCTTTTTAATGCTAGTTTAATTCTCAAATTGATCTGATACTTTCGTTTCACAAAAAGTAAACAAATTGTTCACTTTCTTAGGGCCTGACAACCACCAGTTGAGTCCATGATTCAGTGAGTTCCTTATAAGGAAATATATTTGTTACCACCTAGTAATTTAAATGTATTATTTATTGCTTTAAAATGAACACATATATTTATCATCAGGGGAAGAGACAGTCTGGGCAGCAGCAACAAGACAACTGTTACAAGTAGAGATGGGTTTCAAGAACTGGTACTAATTTGGTTCCTGACTTGTTCGGTACTGAAAACATTTACATAAGTTACAGGATCAATAGTGCTGCTATCAGTATTCTTGTAACATTGATTCATTACCCTTTAGACACAACCACATATCCTCCAAATCATCTCTGTGTGGATGGCAGCAAGGATCCAGGATCAAGAGATCATTCTTCATGGAGACTGTTCCACAGGAAGAAGTTTCTCCTGGGTGAAAAACTAAACCTGGTTGTTTCAGCATCACTCAGGCAAGACTAAATACTTTTAAATTGATTTCAGTTGGTTATGTGTTTCAGGTCATCCTGACCATTCTGCTGTCCTGGATGTAAGTCCGTGCAGGAACTACATTTCTCGTTGTTGAAAGATTTGTGCAGCGGTATCCAGACATATAACGCCCCATCACACGGGGCGTCAACGCCTCTCGTTTACTTTTAAATGAAGTGACGTCAAGGATGGTGAAATTAATTCTAGAAATTAATTCTAAATAGAAGTTGAAGACTTCTCAAGCGCCAATGCAGCCGTCCTCCAGTCAGAACATCTTATGCAAATACCCAAGCGCAGACGCAAGCCAATCAAGTGCATGCAATACCAGAAAACTAATGTGATTGGCTGTCACTATGAGAAGAGACAGTAATTCTGATCCGATATCAGTGTCGTTTTTTGCAAAAAAAATGTTTAAATCAATGTAGAATTTTCTATACTTCTGTGTAGGGATGTCAATTTTCAATCATTTCCATGATTGATCGTCGTTTAAATTAATGATCAAATAATCGATTAATCGTTAACCTTAATGCTGCAAAGTCTATTGCAGTAACACCCAGTCACTGGTATGACAGGAAGTGCAAAAGTGTGTGTGTGTGTGTGTGTGTGTGTGTGTGTGTGTGTGTATATATATATATATATATATATATATATATATATATATATATATATATATATATATATATATATATAAAAAAAAACTGTAAAATATATATTTTACAGTAAAGACCAAAAGTTTGGACACACCTTCTCATTCAAAGAGTTTTCTTTATTTTTATGACTATAAAAATTGTAGATTCACACTGAAGGCATCAAGGGCTATTTGACCAAGAAGGAGAGTGATGGGGTGCTGCGCCAGATGACCTGGCCCCCACAGTCACCGGACCTGAACCCAATCGAGATGGTTTAGGGGTGAGCTGGACCACAGACAGAAGGCAAAAGGACCAACAAGTGCTAAGCATCTCTCGGGGAACTCCTTCAAGACTGTTGGAAGACCATTTCAGGTGACTACCTCTTGAAACTCACCAAGAGAAAGCCAAGAGTGTGCAAAGCAGTAATCAAAGCAAAAGGTGGCTACTTTGAAGAACCTACAATATGACATATTTTCAGTTGTTTCACACTTTTTTGTTATGTATATAATTCCATATATAATTCCACATGTGTTAATTCATAGTTTTGATGCCTTCAGTGTGAATCTACAATTTTCATAGTCATGAAAATAAAGGAAACTCTTTGAATGAGAAGGTGTGTCCAAACTTTTGGTCTCAAACTGATGAGTAGACTGAAGTTGGGCTCAGGTGGTTGTGGTGCGGGATGTTTCCCATACATTTATTTATTTTTGGAGACTCGCCACAATTTTAAAACTGATCGATTTTCAAAAAGGCTTCGTTGAATAAACATGAGTAACGTTACGTACTGCACGTTTAATAATTCCTAACATTTATATGTTTAAATATCAAAACGAGGCACAGGTGTTTTTATATCGCTGTATTTCTGAAGGAAGACTTGCATGTTATATGCCTGATAAAGCAGAGTGTGAGCGTACCAGCTCTGCTTCGTTTACAGCTGTTACTGGGGAAACCTCTATTTCTCGCACTTTATGTCTATGCTTTAAAACATCTCCTGCTGGCAAAGGATGAATTTGCATTTTCATTAAGTCCGCCTGATCCACGCAGCAAACATATTTTGTTTGTTATCAAAAAATATCTACTCTAGAGGGACTTGGCTGTTGTTATTGATTCTATTTGGAAGTCTACCGGTTAGGTTAGGTCCACAAAAGCGCGCATGCGCAGTAACGTTTGTTTATGTTGTTGCCGTTGAAACCGTCTATATATATATGTGTGTGTGTGTGTGTGTGTGTGTGTGTGTGTGTATAATGTATGTGTGTGTAAAATACATTTCTTTTAAATGTATAGCACAGTAATGAAGGCAGCAACATGTGGTAGATGGGACAGAACAAGAATCTATCATTGTGCTAATGTTTTATAATTCGAAAGGGAATGGCTCCTATACAGCGTGCAGCACGTAAACACAACCAGTGCACAGAATGATGCACTTGAAGCAACACAGAGTCACAGCGTGTAGCATTACTCACAGAAATGTTCAAAACACCAAAAGAAGAGATATTGTTGTGTATTATATGTGTGCAATATTTTGAGCCTTTTCTTTTAACAGTTTTAAATATCAGTTATTGTGCGCTCTTGAAGAGAGTTTCATTGTTTTGACTGTAGTAACTAGGGCTGGAATGATACGCTAATCTGCCAATTCAATACTATCCCGATACTTGTGTGCCGATTCAATATATATTTATAATTATATATATATATATATATATATATATATATATATATATATATATATATATATAATTTAGCATTGTGATTATAGTTATATAACTATTGCAATTCGTGACTTATCCAAATTGTCTGTAAAATGATGTTTGTTTCTGTAGATTTGAGGGAAAGATTAAAAACAAGGAGGTCTGGGAATGACTGAAGGGAACTGACAGCAGTGCGGGAAGGAAGTTATCACCAGAATGTAAGTTCTTTGAGAATGTGTGCTTTGTTTATTACAAGTTGAGTTTTCATTTAAATGTGGCAATGTACACAACTGGTCAAAAGTTTTAAATATATTTTAAAAGTTTAATTTATTTCTATAATGCACAGCTATATTTTCAGCATTAATTACTCCAGTCTTCAGTGTCACATGATCTTCAGAAATCATTCTAATATGATGATTTACTGCTCAATACATTTTTCTGATTATTATCAGTGTTGGAAACAGTTGTGCTGCCCAAACATTTTGTCTACACTACAGTTATATTTATTTATTATTTATTTTATTTATTTATTTTATTTGGGGGTGGTTGGCTAATAGCAAGAATGCATAAAATTGAAAACCAGTGGTAGAGAAGACTTTTGTAATTTTACAAAAGATTACCTTTTTTTCAATGTTTTGAACTTTGTGTTTTATAAAATAATAATGAAGAAAAAATTCAACTTTCCAGAAATGCTAAGTTTTCTTCCCCATCATTTCTAATATGGGGTGCGTTTCCATAAAACCAACTTTGGTCACAAGTTCCTTCTTTACCAATAGAGTTCAGTGGAACTAACAACCGTAGTAAGCTAACTGCAGATGTGATTCACATCATGTATGTCATGAGCAGATGTACACTTTGATCTTAGCGGCAATAATGCGATTGGGTGCATGTAAATGCACTGATTTGTGATAATCAGCAATGTTTCCCGATCAGCAAATCAGTATATGAAAAAGATCATGTGACACTGAAGACTGGAGTAAAGTTACTGAAAAATTCAGCTTTGCCTTATAATTATTTCAATAAATATGTTTAAGTATATTCAAAAAAGAGTATGAAAACTGTTATTTCTTTCTTTCTGTTTTCTATTATTTATTTTTTTTACAATTACTTTAAAAAAAATTTTTTTATCAAATTAATCTAGCCTTGGTGAGTAGAAGAGACTTCTCTTGAAAACCATAAAGAAAATATTCCAGATTTTTGACTGGTTGTGAACATACATGAGCAACATTAACAAGATGAACCTCCCTTTCAGCTCAGAGGATGTTGACAGTGCAGGTCCAGGATGAAGAAGAGGAGGAAGAACACGTTTAACAATTTTCTCATAAGCTTGCCATGTGTTATAATAAAAACAATGAACATGACTACAATAATATGCTAAATGTTATTAAAAGATTCCAGTTTGCAAGAAGTCTGAGTGTCTGACTCTACACTAGAGGAACTCTTTTCTGAAGAAGATCAGGTGCTGAGAAGAAGCCTTGTTCTACAGCAAAACACTGCATCAAGCCTCCTGTCCTTCCCTCAGAAGAGCCTGTCTTCTGCTGCTGGGGTAAGAAACACCCTCTTCCTCTTCTCTATCAGCTGTCCAGCACCTAACTCTGCCTCCTCAGCACTGTCTGAAAGAGTCTTCTCCACAGTCAGTAATCACAGATCACAGATTCTTCTGAGAAAGTCGATATGCTTATTTTCTTAAAAGAATTTGTTTTTTCGGGTGGGACAAATAATACAGGAGAGATGCTAGAAATCTCTATATTGTTAATTTTTCATATCTTTACGCTTTATGAATGTTTTTCTTCTGAGAAGCTCAAAAATTATGGTTCTTTGGTAATTGCTTTATTGTTTAGTTTTATCCTCTGATAGTGAGCACAGAGCCCTGATCATGACATGAAAGAAAAAGAAAGAAATCATGTCCATGATTTACTAATTCGTTCCCTCTATGTACTAAAACGTGCACGATTACTTTTACATTTCATTGATTTGCTAAATCGTATGCACAATTTACTAATTCGTTCTCTTGATGTATAAATAGTGTACACGTTTTAGCAAATCGAGGGAATGAAATAGAAAATCGTGCGCATGAATTAGCCTAAATTTTTTCCTGCATGTCGTGTAATTAAAGCACATCACCATCAGACATTTATACCAGGAGCCTCATATACGACGCTCACAGTTTTACTTTGTGCAGTATCTCTGTGCAGTATCTGCTGAATTGTTTCATATCTATTTATCATGTATTTTTTGTTGCACTAAATTATGTTGTATCAATAAGTTTACTGATAATTATTTTTAATTTTCACTAATAACGTCATTAACCATCTCCCCATCTTTAAGACAAAAATTTTCTATTGTTTATATTGTGTAATCTATGAATTGATGTGTTTAGTCTTCTGTGCTCATAACTTAGTAACATTTTGCATGTTTAAAGAACAGGTGCGATGTTCAAAATGTTTTGGCTTCGTATTTGTAGAAAGTAGTGCTGAATAAATATTGATTTGTGAATGAATGCAGTGTGTTTTTGTCTATTTTATATTAGAATGTAATGTTTTTGTATTTGTTTGCATTGCGTGTATGTAAATAATGTATTAACTATGAATCCCCTATAATTAGATTACATAAGGTTTATTTTTGCACCAGAGATGGATTGAGTTGATTAGTTCTTTATGTATTTCAAGGTAATGGTGAGGTGAAAATATGAATTACCAATATGATCCTGTAATGTCACGTCCTCATAACGTGCCAGTTTGGTCGTCAGGACATACTCATCACGTTCCAGCGACGTTCCACTATAACGTCGCCATGACGGATATGGGAATCACAAAGTTACGTCACTGGAACGTTATGTGGTACGTCGCTGAGACCAATATGGTATTTTATAGGAACGTCCTCATAACGTGACAGTTTGGTCGTTGGGACGTACTCCTCACGTTCCAGCGACGTTCCACTATAACGTCGCCACGACGGATATGGGAATCACAAAGTTACGTCACTGGAACGTTATATGGTACGTCGCTGCGACCAATATGGTACTTTATAGTAACGTTCTCATAACGTGCCAGTTTGGTCGCTGGGACGTACTCCTCACGTTCCAGCGACGTTCCACTATAACGTCGCCACGACGGATATGGGAATCACAAAGTTACGTCGCTGGAACGTTATTTGGGATGTCGCTGCAACGAATATGGTCTGGTCCAGTTACGTCGTCACAACGTAACTGTGTTAGCTGGGAATACAGCTCGTTCTGGATCCATGGTAAGAAGTGACGTCACGGTGCGAAGTGACGTTCCAACCATTTGCATATGACCGCCTCCAGCACCAGACAACTACGCTCATTTCGGATCGTTGTCGAGCCGCGCGCCTCACAAGTGTTCAGTCGACGGACAGCGAGTGGGTCTGTGTACAGGAAAATTACAATGCCATGCAGATGTGCTGTTCCTGGCTGTGGACAAACAACATCTTTGAATACGCTGCCGAAAGATCCTGACGTCAGGGAAAATGTAGAATTGTCATTTAAGGGTATTAACAATATTACTTTTAATCACTGGCTAATATAAACACATTTGTATAAGAGAATCTTGAAAATATGTCGCCTTTCTAGTAGGATTAAAAATGTTGCCTCATCAATGCTGCATCTTCAAATATGGCCTGTTCATGCATTTTTGTCCTTGGTACACCCCATCATTTCATTGAAATTAGGTAAATAATGTTAAACTGTTAGCATATTAAGCTATAGAATAATTATGCAACAATAATCCGTTTTCAAGTGTCTCGGGTTACAATTTTTTTATTAATTCAAAATAGTTTCACTTTCCATGTGGACACGGGCTGATCCAGTGTTCGTTGTTGTGGTGATGGTTCATTTTCCTCTGATTCCTCATCTGATTCCGGCTCAAACATATAAGGTTTTATCATCGCAAGAGCCATCGCTTCGAATGCATCACCCGCTACTAAACAGTTACGCTCAATCCGCAAATGTTCTGTCAAATGTCGTTAGCCAATCATAACAGTGGGCGTTAACACTGAACTCTTAAAGGGGAAACAACCCAAAACAGACTGTTTGAATCAAAGGATGAGAAACAGGGTGGGAAAATGTCATAATTCACTACATTTTAAAAGTTTTTTTTTTTTTTTTACTATAGTAATACTATAATTGCACCTTGGGGACCATAATAATAAAATAAAAAAACCCATGTCATGACCCCTTTAAAGAACACCACTTTCTCACTTAGGCTATAATAAACACTGTAAACATAGCTAGGCTATTTTTATAATCATTTGGCATTCACATACATCGTGGATATGGAAACATTTGATTTTGTGTCGAATGAGAGACTCAACATTGGTTTCAGTTTGGTTTTAGCCTAAATTAATTAGTTTTTGTTTGTCGTTAATATTGCTATAGCTTCTTATATTTGTAATTCTTGTTCTTTTCTGGATCCAGATACAGCAAACACTAAGCTCATTCTGTTGGAGGAGAACAGTAAGGTGACATATGTGGACGAGGATCAGCCTTACCCAGATCATCCAGAGAGATTTAACAAGCGTCTTGTCCAGTGTAGGGAGCATCTGTCTGGACGCAGTTATTGGGAGGCTGAATTAAGAGGATGATGTATCAGTGACATATAAAGGAATCTGCAGGAAAGGAAAGGGGGCTGAATGTGTGTTTGGATTCAATGAAATCTCCTGGTGTCTTTATTTTTAAAATTGTTCATATATTTATTTTATTTTACATCACAATAACAAGAAATAGACCACTTTCTTGCTCCATCAGTCAATACTAAGAAAAACAAGAAGAAAAAAAACTCCTAAATGTACAGATCACTACCCACAGGAAGGAAAAGACATTACTTTTTTCTTGGGATCTCTGTTTATTGGCAAAACAAATAGGAGGGACAAATACTCAGAAAAAAAAAAAACATCCAGAAGAAATGATTCCATTGAGCGTTTCTTTTTTTGAAAAGTGTGATAAGAAAAAGTGGAAATATATTAAAACACGTATATGTGCATTGCCAAACATTCACTGAATAAACTGCAACAGTTCATGCATCCAGATACAGAGTAAGTGAGTGGGTGACAATGTTCTGTTAAGCCCGGCTCAAACTGTGAGATTTCGGCCAATGTTTCATCGTCTGAGACAAATTTTGAAAAATCCTAAATGATTTCTATAAGACTATACTAAAATCTGTAGTCTTTGATCGCTGGTTTGAGATGTTCACCGACAGCCAATAATGACCATTGCGATAACATTTTACCTCAGACGAAATTCTGGAAATCACATGATTTGGCACACAGACCTTCAGTGTGATTTTCCCTAAGATAAACGTCAAACTGTCTTAATTTTTCAAGACTAGCCATGATCAGAATTAATGCTAGAGATTTCTACTAAATGCACAAATTCAAAGTCACTGAATGTGTACGAGTTGATAATGTAAATCTCGGGACATGTTTTCTTGCTCACACCTATTTTTAACGTGTCTTGACTGCCGTAGAGTCGGACATTAATGACAACAGAGATCCCACAGTGTGACATGATCATCATGTTTGTACAGTCTGACAAGTACAATCCTAAAGGACTTTTAAAAATCACAAAGTGTGAGCCTGGCTTTATGCAGAGGACACGTTGCACACAAATTACGAGACTGTAGACAAGCGCAATGTGACTCAGACTTGTATTTATTAAAGAACAAAAGAAACAATTTTATAGAGCACAAACAAGAAACATCTCTTACACACTTGAAGATGCAATTCTTTTCTCAGGAACCCAAGACTTTTCCTCTAGTAGGCCAACCAAAGCCTGTTTTATTCTTTCCCAAGGTGTTTTTCTCCATCAGCCCAGAGAACAGAACTAAAGTGGAGAAGACAAACACAGCCTGTCTTCATGTGAACCTAACCATAATTTAGGAACCTTCTGATCAAAAGGTAAAAAAAATGGTAAGGTAACGTCAGAAAGCTTATCGACTTGTACCATACTTAGATGCTTTTTTCTTCCACTTGTTACTGGTTTGAGTCTCGGGTCCGGCTGGAATTGTCAGTGTGGGGAGTAAATGACCAGCACTTTCTTACACCCTCAATACCATGACTGAGGTGAGACCACTGAGCAATGCACCAAATCCCTCAACTGCTCCCCAGGTGCCACAGCAATATTGCTGCAATTTCTCTGGGTGTGTGTTCATACCGTGTTTGTGCACTTGGATCGGTTAAATGCAGAGCACAAATTTTAAATATGGGTCACCAAGTTTGCTCACATCGCTTTCAGTATTCGAACGGTGTCATAAATGTACTAAAATCTGGGGTCTCACTGTATGAGTATGAGTTCAGGTGTTTCTAAAAGTGATGATGCGTGATAGTTTTTAATTAACATGATTGGAAATGGTCTTCCTCCGAAGTGCAAGTGATTTCTGAAACTGCTGTATTTTGTAAATATCCTGCCACACTGATTAACACTACGGTTGCTTTCCAGAATGAGTTTGCAAATGACATTTTAGATCTCTTGGATATGTGAAACTCTTTTCACACTTTAGACATGTGTAAGGCTTCTCTCCAGTGTGAATTCTCATGTGCATGTTAAGGTTTCCTTTGTGTGTGAAACCTTTTTCACAATGTGGACATGTGAAAGGCCTTTCTCCAGTGTGAGTTCTAATGTGAATCTCAAGGATTGATTTGCTTGTCCAAGCCTTTCCACAGTGATGGCACATGAAAGGCTTCTCCCTGGTGTGAGTTTTTAAGTGAATCATCAGGTCATTCCCATCTGTGAAACTTCTCCTACACTCATTACATTTAAAACAGTTCTCTCTTGTGTGAATCTTCATGTGCTGATTGAGGTTTTCTTTACATCTGAAACTCTTTCCACACTGACCACATACAAATGGCTTCTCTCCAATGTGAACTCGCATATGAGTCTTGAGACATTCTTTTCGTGAGTAGCTCTTCCGACAAAGTGTGCAGGTAAAAGGTTTCTCACCAGTGTGAATTCTCATGTGGGCATTACAGTTTCCTTTATGTGCAAAACTCTGTCCACAGTGTTGGCATTTGTAAGGCTTTTCTCCAGTGTGAACTCTTATGTGGGTATTAAGGTTTTCTTTATGTGTAAAACTCAGTCCACACTGTTGACAGGTGAAAGGCTTTTCTCCGGTATGAATTCTCATGTGGATTTTAAGGCTTTGTTTTTGAGTGAAACTCTTACCACATTGATGGCAAGTAAAAGAACTATTCGACGTGGTTTTCTGAACGGAAATCTTTTCATTCTGAGTGGAATTCTCTCCAGTCATGAAATGATGGTGTTTCTCATACTGATCTTTCTCCTCCGTCTCATTCAGTTCTCGGCTCTCCACTTTCAGCACCATCTGGTCTAAAGTGAAAAAAGACAAATAAAAGTTAACACAAGTTTAATGGCACTCCGCAACTTACATCAAAACCAACCTGAAGCATTGAAGGGATAGTTCACCCAAACATTTACTTTTTTTCTATTGAACACAAAATAAGATATTTTGTAGAATAATGGTTACTTAACAATTGATGGTAGCTATTGACTTATGCATTTTGATTTCCATACAGGCTTGGAACAAGTGGGGTCAAAGTAAATAGTCACAGAAAGGTCATTTTTGCATGAACTATCATTTTAAAGCAAAAAAAAAAAAGCCAACATTATGTATGCTATATCCTATACCCACTAAGCTACAGAAACAGAAGTTGCTTATCTCAGAATCACTTCACAATATTCAGTATAAATGTTTGCTTTCTTTAGGACACATCTAAAAAAAACTTCAGTCAAGCACAGCTGGCAGTTATCAAACCCCCTTATCACTTTACCAGGATAATTTGTTTATTATAGTGCCCTCAACCATGTTCAGTTTTGCTGAGAAATGGTACTTCAGTCAGTATTTCAGCCCTATAATAGCACAGAAACCTCCCAATTACAGTGACAACTTTCTTCTAATGTCATTAGTCCTTTTGACACCATAAACTACAACATTTTCTTGGATAGCTTGAGAACTATGTTGGCATTAATGGACAATCATTAGCATGGTTTAGGTCTCATCTATCTGACTGCTAAAACTTTGTTTGTGTGAATGAGGATGTTTCATCAAACACAAGTATTGTGTGCCACAGGGCTCAGTATTAGGTCCTCTGCTTTTCTCCTTGTATACAGTTCCCTTATGGGACATTTTCATTTGTTTTCACTTGTCTGATTATGATACGTTACATTTCCACACAGCTTGTAAAAAACTGCACAAATCTCTACAAGTTGGCGGAGTGAGGCACATAACATGGGATGAATAGTAATTTTAATCTATTGAAGTCCTTCTAAAATGTGAGAGATTGTTTGAGAGTCACAACTATGGCTGTTTACACACTGGTACAGAAAATCAGATTTTTTTGCAGACATTAGACACTGAATTTGTTGCATATGTGCAAACACAAAAATTCACACAAGATCTGTTTTTTACGCATCAAATCTGGCGCACTTCCAAATGTGGATTCTAATAGGAAACATATTAAATATCTGGGCATCCGATGTACATCTAAACACGTATATGATTTCCGTCAGAATTCTGCATCACTACAATGCAAAGGTGGCACATTGACCCATAGAGACTAGGGATGGTCCCAATAATTAGGGCTCAAGCCTGGAGGGCGAGAGCCCTATTGTTTTCCTTAGGATTATTTTTTATTATTATTATTATTATTATTATTATTTAGGGCTCAAGCCTGGAGGGCGAGAGCCCTATTGTTTTCCTTAGGATTATTTGTTATTATTAGGGCTCAAGCCTGGAGGGCGAGAGCCCTATTGTTTTCCTTAGGATTATTTGTTATTATTATTATTTTTCTTCAAGGTTTCGGGGGCTTTTGGGGCCCTTAACATGCTTAAAAAGTCTTGAAAATTGGCACACACATTGGAACCTGCGGCCATTAGGGCCGGGCAGAGACTGATACACGGGCGTGGCACAGGGGCTCTACAGCGCCCCCTGGAATACTGAGGGCCATATATCATACATACTTGCACGTAGACACACGAAACTCGGTACACATGTAGATCTCATCAAACCAAACAACTTTTGTACTGCATGTCATAGGCTCCGCCCAACAGGAAGTTGGATATTTAGGGTTTAGTATTCATATTTTTCGTCAAAGTTGTGGGGGCTTTTGGGGTCCATACTCAAAAACTCTTGAAAATTTGCGCACACTTTGGAATCTGTGGCCTTTAGGAGCCTGCAGAGGCTGGGACCCGGGCGTGGCACAGGGGCTCTATGGCGCCCCCTGGAACACAGTCATAAATGTTGATGTATAGCTCACACATGCTTGCTCGTATTAATATGAAACTCAGTACACATATAGATCTCATCGTGCTGAACAACTTTCGTACTGCATGTCATTCGGCTCCGCCCAACAGGAAGTCAGCTATTTAGAGTTATGTAAAAAGCGCATGCTCTGGAATTTGAAATACTTGTCATAGGTTTTTTTGCCGATTGCCATCAAATTCGGTCAACATGATCTCAAGACATTGGGGATGAAAAATTGCCAGGGGATTTTTGATATCTCGAACGGTTTGCTCGTGGCGAGGTGTTGAAATTATGGCGAGAAATGAGAAACAGGAAGTGTCTAATACCATCCACATACATTTCCTGATTTTAATCAAACTGCATCAGATTATTCGTTGTATGATGTCGATCGCATATATGTGACTATTAGGAGTCAAAGTTATAGCGCCACCAACTGGCAGCAGGAAGTGTGTCATTTTCAAAATGATTTGAATTCAGCATCTTATTTTTACTCGATTTGCTTCAAACTTCATCAGAATAATGTTAAAACACAGCCGATATAAATCTGCTGGGGGGATATTGATATCTAAAAATATTGTTGCCGTGGCAACATGTTAAACTGGAATACTTCTCAGGTGATTTTGAGGCATATAACATGCTTAGAATTTCATCAAACTCAGAACACATATCAGTATTTATGATAACTAGACACTGGCAAAAGTTCATAAGAGGGCGTGGAAGAGGCACTCTATAGCGCCACCTTTTGTCAAAAGTGGCGGTTGTAGTTTTAGCTACAGACACCAAACTCGGTACAAAAATTTTTCTTATCAAGACGGACAACTTTCTAATTCACAGTCATCAGCTACGATCAACAGGAAGTCAGCTATTTTGATTTGAATGTGGATTTTTTTTTACATTTAGCTGTGAATTAATGCATACTGCTCAGAGGAGAGTAACACTATACACACCAAACTTTGTCTACATGATGCCAAAACATTTTAAACAACTTAAATTGCCAATGGATTTTGGATAGCTTAAACGGTTTTGTCGTGGTGATTTTTTTAAATGACAGTAAAAATGGAATTATTAATTTTCCTGCATTTTTAAATTCCAAACACTTCAAAACCTTTTTTCGTACAGAAAAAAAGTCATTCTGAGTAAATATGGATAGTTTCACGACTTTACAACACTGTATGGATAACAGAAAATTAAAAAACTGTCAGACATCTCATCTCACTCTGTCCCTCTGTTTGAGTATATGTGCTTCAGACTTCCATTGTCTGAGAGAAATAGCGCCCCTACAGGTTCAATTCCCGGACTTTTACTTTCACTTTTAAATCGGTTAAAAATACAAATAAATACTTAGATTTAATTCACACTGACAAGCTAAACCAACATATCTGATTATTACCGGTTCAGGGCTCATGGATAAATTATTTCTGGCCAGAGATACGTGAGAAATAGGAGAGATGAATCACCGCTGTGATCACGAGCGTCTGGAGTAAAGAGCTCAGAAAAAACGAATTTATTCCTGTTTTAAAGCTTTTAAAAATAAATTATTACAGCGATATCACACAATCAACCAATTAGAACACACCAAGAGCTAAATTCAGATGTTTTTGAACTGTTTGTGTGAAAATGAATTATTTGCGGCTGCCTATCTGAAATCACCGCCTCCGATCAGCGCGTACAGTGTCGAGCTCAAAACAAACGAATTTATTCTTGTTTAAGAGCTTTTTTAAATAAAATATTACCACAAATGCACACAATAAACCCATTGTAACACTACAAGAGCTAAATGCAGGTGTTTGTGACCCGTTTAAGTTTGAAAGACTATTTGACACCGCGACTGGCAGAATAATATATATCTCTCGAGCTGCAGGATTCTGCCTTTTGTCGTAAGAACGAACACATCACGGTCAAGATTATTTCAAAATACATAATAGCTTGGCTAATATAAACGAAAACAGCCACGTGAACATAAACTGTTGAGAAATAAATCTGAAATGGATCTACTGGATTTGAATATTAAGTGACCGCATATACCAGCTGCTTCTGTCTTCAATTTTAATCTATATAAAAAATTTAACTCATTCATCTTGGCTGCTTTTTTTAATGTGTGTACGTATTTATTTATTTATTTATTTATTTATTATTTTGCTCTAACAAGAATTAATCTATATTTAATTAAATCAATTACATTTTATTTTACATTTGATTTGTCCATTTCTGCATCTAAACGCCTAAAAACCTAAAACATGCTCTATTATACTATTGTTAGCAATTTCTTTATCGTCCAATTTATCTGGTGTACACTTTTATTTTCATAATAAACTTGTTTGTTAGATTATACACAGTTACAGTGGTCTATAATAAATATTGACAGGTTTTATTCAAGCTGTTTAGAATGATTGCAGTAGGCAAATTTTTTGAAATGTAAATAAAATAAAAAATAAATAAAAAAATAAATAAATAAAAAACATTGGAAAAGAATAACTGTTGTACATTTTTATACATTTTGTATAATTTCATAGTTTATGCATTATAGTTATAAAAACAAATACATTTAGCCACTCACATAAAATCTTATAGGCCTTATCCTTTTCTGACAGTTTTAGGGATTTTTAAAAATCCTAAAAAACCTTATTTGTGCTGCAAATAATAATTTCAAACTCAAACAGTAAATATTCAGTTCATGCTTTATAAAGCCTTGTCCCAATATTAATAGTCAGTAGTAAGCAGTTTATAAATACAGCTATAAAAAGCTTGTTCTTGGTTTATAAGCACATTTATTAAAAAGGAGAGTAAAGGGTCAGTTATCTTCCTATGAAAAATAAAAAAATAAAAAAAAACAAACAACAACACAGATTGATACAGAACTCAGAAATTTTATTGTGGATTTATGATAAAATCAGCCTGTAAATGAATTCATACTCCTCCAAGAAGACACAAGTTCACAGCAAACTTTTTTAACATGAAGATAATATACTGAAGATGTTAAATTGCGAATGGGTTTAGGATAGCTTAAATGGTGTGGCCATAGCGATTTATTAAAGTAACATAAAAAAATACAATCGTTATTTTAGTATATCTTTAAAATTTTTCATTCCAACTCTTCATAATTTTTTATATACGTAGAAGTCATCATTTGAAGGAAGCACAGTAAGTTTCATAGCTTTATCATTTTCAAGAGCCAGCATAAAATTAAAACTATCATAACTTATAAATCAAGCTTGCAATTCTTAGTTCCAATAATGACCACCAGATGGAGCTATAGGATTACTTTTAAATAATTATTGTAAAACAAGTATGATTTAAATCATTTATAGAAATCTTTCAAAGAAAAATAATATGTATTTTATGTATTTTACTGATAAAATGACCTTCACTTAATTAGAATAACAAGCTGAAGTATTGTGAACTGTATATTAAGAATAATTCTTTATAAGCTTTATGGACAGATACGTTTTGAGTGACTCTTGAAGGTTCAGCACCACATCCTCTTTTACCACTGTTTAAAGAATTTATCTTACAGAACAGGTGTGAATGAATTTTGGATAGCTTGAATGATTTTGCGTGGTGATTTTTTGAAATAACAGTAAAAAAGTAACCAGTAAATGTCTTTTATTTTTTTAAAGTGCAGCTTCTAAACACTTCAAAAAAATGTACACATAGCAGACAAGTCATTCTGAGGAAATATGCATAGTTTCATGACTATACAACATTATATGGATGATAGAAAATTAAAAAACTATCATACATCTGATGTCACTCTGTCCCTCTGTCACTGTGGTTAATGTGTGTGTGTGTGTGTGTGTGTGTGTGTTTGTGTGTGTGTTAAGTGAATTAGGTGTGAAACTATCAGGGAGCATTTAGTCTCCAGCGCCAACATTTTACAGAACTGCCACTTTCCTT
Organism: Carassius auratus; assembly: GCF_003368295.1. Taxonomy (NCBI): domain Eukaryota; kingdom Metazoa; phylum Chordata; class Actinopteri; order Cypriniformes; family Cyprinidae; genus Carassius; species Carassius auratus. The sequence continues at coordinate 7,111,190 of NC_039246.1, forward strand.
GAGTCTCAGAATTACAATGTGTCAGGTTCTGAGAGATCTAAGATTCCAAAAAATTATTTATTTAGAATACTATGAAGTATTGTGAAATACTATATATTAAGACTTTATATATAGGCTTAATTAACAGATTAGAGTGACTCGTGAAGGACCAGCACCACCTCCTCTTGTCCGATGGTTTGAGGAATATATCTTCCAGAATCCGGGATTAAGATTTAGGAGCTCATTTTTATTCCACCTCCTTTCCTGAAAGTCTGTCTTGCAGAATTGACTAAAAATTAATCTTCACATTAATTCCTAATTATTTTGCAATTCTTTTTGTCAGTTCTTCTTGACCTGTTTTTCTCTTCCAGCTTTCCTGCACTATTGTATAGCACTCATAAATGATTAAATAAAAAATAATGGTAGTTATTAAGATTGATATGGTTTGGAATTGGTAAAATGTGCTTGGAAAAAAATCACAATAAAACAATGTTTTAATGTTTAAGTTTGGAATATTAACTGACATGAATGAATGCTATATAAATATTGTTCATGCTAACATAATGTTTATAAATGAAATCTTATTGTAAAGTGTTACTAAAGTTATATATATATATATATATATTGTTCTGTGAATGTGATTTTAAAGTCTAGATGATTCGGATTAACCCTTTAACTGCCATATCATTTAAAACCTCACTGCCAGAGGGATATTGTGAATGCATGTGCCCTCTGGGCACAGTTTACCTGATGCCACCGGGGTGGCGATGGCATTGGTGGCTTGAGCCCGCCATCGCTGCTTGCAGCTATATTTATTATTATTTTTCTTCAAGGTTTCGGGGGCTTTTGGGGCCCTTAACATGCTTAAAAAGTCTTGAAAATTGGCACACACATTGGAACCTGTGGCCATTAGGGCCGGGCAGAGACTGATACACGGGCGTGGCACAGGGGCTCTACAGCGCCCCCTGGAATACTGAGGGCCATATATCATACATACTTGCACGTAGACGCACGAAACTCGGTACACATGTAGATCTCATCAAACCAAACAACTTTCGTACTGCATGTCATAGGCTCCGCCCAACAGGAAGTTGGATATTTAGGGTTTAGTATTCATATTTGTCGTCAAAGTTGTGGGGGCTTTTGGGGTCCTTAACATACTCAAAAACTCTTGAAAATTTGCGCACACTTTGGAATCTGTGGCCTTTAGGAGCCTGCAGAGGCTGGGACCCGGGCGTGGCACAGGGGCTCTACGGCGCCCCCTGGATCACAGTCAGAAATGTTGATGCATAGCTCACACATACTTGCACATATTAATATCAAACTCAGGACACATATAGATCTCATCGTGCTGAACAACTTTCGTATTGCATGTCATAGGCTCCGCCCAACAGGAAGTCAGCTATTTAGAGTTATGTAAAAAGCGCATGCTCTGGAATTTGAAATACTTGTCATAGGGTTTTTTGCCGATTGACACCAAACTCGGTCAACATGATCTCAAGACATTGGGATTAAAAAATTGCCAGGGGATTTTTGATATCTCGAACGGTTTGCTCGTAGCGAGGCGTTGATTGAGAAACAGGAAGTGTCTAATACCATCAACATACATTTCCTAATTGTAATCAAACTTCATCAGATTATTCATTGTATGATGTCGATCGCATATATGTGACTATTAGGAGTCAAAGTTATAGCGCCACCAACTGGCAGCAGGAAGTGTGTCATTTTCAAAATGCTTTGAATTCAGCATCTTATTTTTACTCGATTTGCTTCAAACTTCATCAGAATAATGTTAAAACACAGTCGATATAAATCTGTTGGGGGGATATTGATATCTAAAAATATTGTTGCCGTGGCAACATGTCAAACTGGAATACTTCTCAGGTGATTTTGAGGCATATAACATGCTTAGAATTTCATCAAACTCAGAACACATATCAGTATTAGTGACAGCTAGACACTGGCAAAAGTTCATAAGAGGGCGTGGAAGAGGCACTCTATAGCGCCACCTTTTGTCAAAAGTGGGGGGGTTAGTTTTAGCTACAGACACCAAACTCAGTACAAAAATTGTTCTTATCAAGACGGACAACTTTCTAATTCACAGTCATTAGCTACTACCAACAGGAAGTCGGCTATTTTGATTTGAATGTGGATTGTTTTTTACATTTAGCTGTGAATTAATGCATACTGCTCAGAGGAGAGTAACACTATAAACATCAAACTTTGTCTACATGTTGAAAAAACATTGAGGAACTTAAATTGTGAATGGGATTTGGATAGCTTGGATGGTTTTGTCGTGGTGATTTTTTTAAATGACAGTAAAAATGGAATTATTAATTTTCCTGCATTTTTAAATTCCAAACACTTCAAAACCTTTTTTTCATACAGAAAAGAAAGTTATTCTGAGTAAATATGCATAGTTTCATGACTTTACAACACTGTATGGATAACAGAAAATTAAAAAACTCTCAGACATCTCATCTCACTCTGTCCCTCTGTTTGAGTGTGTGTGCTTAGACTTCCATTGTCTGAGAGAAATAGCGCCCCTACAGGTGCATATCCTGAACTAAAAAAGGGAGGAGACTCTCTTTTGGTTTCACTTTTAAATCGGTTAAAATACAAAATAATACTTGGATTTAGTTCACACTGACAAGCTAAACCAACATATATGATTATTTCCAGGTCAGGGCTCATTAATAATGGATGTGTGGTCAGTGATACGTGAGAAACACGAGAGATGAATCACCGCTCTGAGCATGAGCGTGTGGAATGACGAGCTCAGAAAAAAACGAGTTTATTCTTATTTTATAGCTATTAAAAATAAAGTATTGCAGCGATATCACACAATTCACCAATTAGAACACACCAATAGCTAAATTAAGATGTTTTTGAACTGTTTGTGTGAAATGAAATATTTGCGGCTGCCTATCTGAAATCACTGCCTCCGATCAGCGCTTACAGTGTCACAAGTTCAAAACAAACGAATTTATTCTTGTTTAAGAGCTTTTTAAAATAAATTATTGCCATAAATGCACACTATACACCCATTATAACACAACACGAGCTAAATAGGTGTTTGCGACCCGTTTATGTGTGCAAGACTATTTGACACCGCGACTGGCAGAATAACATATATCTCTCGAGCTGCAGGATTCTGCCTTTCGTCGTAAGAACGAACACATCACGGTCAAGATTATTTCAAAATACATAATAGCTTGGCTAATATAAACGAAAACAGCCACGTGAACATAAACTGTTGAGAAATAAATCTGAAGTGGATCTACTGGATTTTAATATTAATTGACCGCATATACCAGCTGCTTCTGTCTTCAATTTTAATCTATATAAAAAATTAAACTCATTAATCTTGGCTGCTTTTTTAATGTGTGTATGTATTTATTTATTATTTTGCTCTAACAAGACTTAATCTATATTTAATTAAATCAATTACATTTTATTTTACATTTGATTTGTCCATTTCTGCATCTAAACGCCTAAAAACCTAAAACATGCTCTATTATATTATTGTTAGCAATTTCTTTATCGTCCAATTTATCTGGTGTACACACTTTTATTTTCATAATAAACTTTTTTGTTAGATTATACACAGTTGCAGTGGTCTATAATAAATATTAACAGGTTTTATTCAAGCTGTTTAGAATGATTGCCATAGGATAATTTTTTTAATGTAAATCCATACAGCTATAAATAGCTTGTTCTTGGTTTATAAGCACATTTATTAAAAAGGAGAGTAAAGGGTCAGTTATCTTCCTATGAAAAATAAAAAAATAAAAATAAACAAACAACAACACAGATTGATACAGAACTCAGAAATGTTATTGTGGATTTATGATAAACTCAGCCTGTAAATGAATTCATTCTCCTCCAAGAAGACACAAGTAGTTCACACCTGTTTTACTGTTTTAACATGAAGCCATATACTGAAGATGTTCAATTTCGAATGGGTTTAGGATACCTTAAATGGTGTGGCCATAGCGATTTATTAAAGTAACATAAACAAAATACAATAGTTATTTTACTATATCTTTAAAAAAAAATTAATTCCAACTCTTCATAATTTTTTATATACGTAGGAGTCATCATTTGAAGGAAGCACAGTAAGTTTCATAGCTTTATCATTTTCAAGAGCCAGCATAAAATTAAAACTATCATAACATATAAATCAAGCTTGCAATTCTTAGTACCAATAATGGCCACCAGATGGCGCTATAGGATTACTTTTAAATAATTATTGTAGAAACAAGTATGATTTAAATCATTTATAGAAATCTTTCAAAGAAAAATAATATGTATTTTACTGATAAAATGACCCTCACTTAATTAGAATAATATGCTGAAGTATTGTGAAAACTGTGTATTAAGAATAATTCTTTATAGGCTTTATGGACAGATAAGTTTGGAGTGACTCTTGAAGGATCAGCACCACATCCTCTTTTACCACTGTTTAAAGAATTTATCTTACAGAACAGGTGCGAATGAATTTTGGATAGCTTGAATGGTTTTGTCGTGGTGATTTTTTGAAATAACAGTAAAAAAGGAACCAGTAAATGTCTTTTATTTTTTTAAGTGCAGCTTCTAAACACTTCAACAAAATGTACACATAGAAGACAAGTCATGCTGAGGAAATATGCATAGTTTCATGACTATACAACACTATATGGATGATAGAAAATTAAAAAACTACCATACATCTGATGTCATTGTCCCTCTGGGTAATGTGTGTGTGTGTGTGTGTTAAGTGTGTGTGCTGAGTTTGTGTGAATGTGTGGGAGAGGGGATGGGCTTTGGTGTCAGAGAGAGAGAGAGAGGGGGGGGGGGGGGGGGGGGGACTTAATCATCTCTTTAATCACCAGCAGAAAAAAAAGCAATTTGGTGTTGTTGTTGTTTTTTCATCATTACAGCTTAAGAAATATCTTAGGCCTCAACATCAACTGTTGCTAGCCTACTCCCAAAATTAATAGTCATTAGTAAGCATTTTATAAATACAGCTATAATTAAATTGTTCATAGTTTATATGCACATTAATTTTGAGGAGATTAAAGGCTGTAATCTTCCTAAAAAAAAAAAAAAAATAAAAAAAAAAAAAATAAACAAACACAGAACTCAGAAACATTTATTTCAAGATGCAATAAAAGAAAACTGTACACTATATATATATATATATATATATATATATATATATATATACACAATTGAATAAGTTTATATTTAATTTTTTTTATCAAGTGTACAGCTAATAATAATAATAATAATAATAACAATAATAATAATGCATTTTATTTAAGGCGCCTTTCAAACCACTCAAGGTCACCGTACAACAAGTAACAACAGTAACAATATTAAAACAAAAAATAACAGCAAATAACAATGTCAATAAAAAACCACAATAATATTAGAATAGCACAACATATTGTGGAATACTATATTAAGACTTTATATATAGGCTTTATGAACAGATAGGTTTTGTGAAGTGAAGTGAAGTGACATTCAGCCAAGTATGGTGACCCATACTCAGAATTTGTGCTCTGCATTTAACCCATCCGAAATGCACACACACAGAGCAGTGAACACACACACACACACACACTGTGAGCACACACCCGGAGCACACACCCGGAGCAGTGGGCAGCCATTTATGCTGCGGCGCCCGGGGAGCAGTTGGGGGTTCGATGCCTTGCTCAAGGGCACCTAAGTCGTGGTATTGAAGGTGGAGAGAGAACTGTTCATGCACTACCCCCACCCCCGATTCCGTCCGGCCCGAGACTAGAACTCACAACCCTTCGATTGGGAGTCCAACCCTCTAACCATTAGGCCACGACTTCCCTAAATGAAATAACTGCCATGAATCTTACATTAATTTATTTTGTTAAATATTAATATTCCATTTTTGAGAATGGTAAATGGTAAATGGACTGCATTTATATAGCGCTTTCAACAGACCACATGGCCGCTTTACAATTTGCCTCACATTCACCCATTCACACATCGACGGCGGTGTCTGCCATACAAGGCACCATCCAGCTCGTCGGGAGCAGCTGGGGTTAGGTGTCTTGCTCAAGGAGACCTCGACACTTGGTCAGGTGGAGCCGGGGATCGAACCACCAACCTTCCGGTTTGTAGACAACCTACATGAACCACTGAGCCACTGCCGCCCCAATTTGAGAGATTCTTGAAGTACTAGCATCACCTCCTCTTGTACAACGGTTTGAGGAATATATCTTCCAGATAGTACCGCCGCTCCCTATATGCAGAATACGCAGTCTTCGTAGGGCACCAACTCCCAGAGGGGGCACCATCCCAGTAGCTCAAAAAAAATAAAACATGCGCCATTCTCCCATCCGCGCTCGCGACCGCTCGGACATTTGCGGATGAATGTTCGTAATTGATGGATGGACATCTATGCCAGGGTAAAAGACATCAGCAATCCGGCACAGAGAAAAGAAAAATAAAGTAAAAAACAAAACAAAAACAGGCATAAAGTTGGCTTGACATTGGACATTCGAGAGTCTCAAATTTAGGGACCGTCTCTAAAGTTACATGTGATATTGTTATACACTTTTCTAACGTCAGTAGCATTTGAAGAGAATGACTTACAGTCATAAAAACAACTGTAATTGTTCATCTAGGTGACAGCTATAATGCACCATTAAATTAAATGTTTGATATTTATTAAAACAAACTGTAAGTCATATGTACATTATGCTACTTTTTCACATGGGCTCAAAAGCAAATTTGAAGCTCAATAGCATTTGAGGAGAAAGACTTGCAGTCATAAACCAATTGTAATGTGTTCATTTAGGTGTCAGCTACGATGCACAACTTATACATTTTTTATATATATTAAAATAAAGTGTTACTAAAGTTATATATATATATTGTTCTGTGTATGTGATTTCAAAGTCTAGACGGGTTGGATTAACCCTTTAACTGCCATATCCCTTAAAATTTGATTGCCAGAGGGTTACTGTAAATGCTTATGCCCGCTGGGCACAGTTTTCCCGATGCCACCGGGTGGTGTTGCACTGACGGCTTGAGCCCGCCATCGCTGCTTGCAGCTATATTTATTATTATTATTATTCTTCTTCTCTAAGATGAATCGCATTTTTGAGGGCCTAAACATGCTCGAAAAGTCATGAAACTTTGCACACACCTCAGAACTGGCGAAAATTTACGTCTGATATGGGTTTCAGAAGTGGGTGTGGCAAAATGGCTCAACAGCGCCACCTATACATGTTCAACGGTGTGCACCTCGAGCTACGTTTCATGTACATGTATGAAAATCGGTATACACATGTAACTCTCCAATACCTACAAAAAAGTCTCTTGGAGCAAAATCCGAAACCCAACAGGAAGTCGGTTATTTCTAATATTATGAGCAAATTTTGTGTCATTTTTGTCATTTCCATGCATTGTATTTTAACGAACTCCTCCTAGAGATTAATTCAGATCAACACCAAATTTGGTATGCCTAATCTAAAGGCCATTGCGATGTTAAATTGCGAAGCTTTTGAGTTTTCGTTGAAGGGCCTGTGTGTGGCGGCCTGGCGAATTTCGATGATTCGCCATGAAACAGGAAGTTGCTATAACTCAGACATACAATGACCAATCTGCCCCAAACTTCACATGTTTGCTGAGTCTCCTGTCCTGAATAGTTTGACACGACCATATTCAGATATAGTCATAGCGCCACCTATTGGCTACAGGAAGTGACATATTTTACGCTGCGACAAACTACTCCTAGAAATTTTTGACATCAATGTCTTTTTTGTCGTCAGTCTAATCTAAAGGCCTGTACGATGTTAAATTGAGAAGATCTTGAGTTTTCGTTAAAGGGCGTGTCCATGGCGCCATGTCAAAATTCGATGTCTCGCCATGGGAGTAGTTGTTGTTGTAACTCAGTCATAAAATATCAGATCTTGCCCAAACTTCAAATGTTTGATAAGAGTACTGACCTGAACACATCTGGAGGCTAATATTCCATTGGGTGTGGCAAAATGGCTCGATAGCGCCACCTATACATTTTCAATGGAGTGCGCCTCGAGCTACATGTCATATACATGTACGAAAATCGGTAAACATATGTAACACACCAATAGCTACAAAAAAGTCTCTTGGTACGAAATCCGAATCCCAACAGGAAGTCGGTTATTTTTAATTTTCCCTGCAAAATTGGTGTTGTTTTTGTCATTTTCAGGGGTTGTATTTTAACGAACTCCTCCTAGAGATTTATTCAGATCAACACCAAACTTGGTCAGTGTAATCTAAAGCCCTTTGCCATGTTAAATTGCGAAGGAATTGAGGCTTCGTTAAAGGGCGTGTCCATGGCGGCCTGACAAATTTCGATGATTCGCCATGAAAAATGATGGTGCTATAACTCACACATACAATGTCCAATCCGCCCCAAACTTCACATTTTTGATAAGACTCTTCACCTGAACAGATCTACATGCCAATATTCAGTTATAGTCATAGCGCCACCTATTGGCAACTGTAAGTGACATATTTTACACTGTGACAAACTACTCCTAGAAATTTTATGACATCAATGTCTTTTTTGTGGTCAGTCTAATCTAAAGACCTGTGTGATGTTTAGTTGTGAAGATCTTGAGTTTTTGTTAAAAGGCATGTCCATGTCGCCATGACGAAGTTCGATGTCTCGCAATGGGAATAAAAGATGTTATAACTCAGGCATAAAATGTCCGATCTTGCCCAAACTTCACATCTGTGATAAGGGTCCTGGCTTGAACACATCTGAAGGCCAATATTCCATTATAACGATAGCGCCACCTGCTGGCAACAGGAAGATTGGCACACATATGGAATAAACTTTGATATATTGCACTTATATTTATGAGTTTAAATGCATATTTCTCAACGTTCACCTTTTTACTAAAGCCACACGATGGCGGTGAGCCCGGGTGCGAGGGCCCGTTCATCGCTGCTTGCAGCTTTAATTAGGGCTCAAGCCTGGAGGGCGAGAGCCCTATTGTTTTCCTTAGGATTATTTTTTATTATTATTATTATTATTATTATTATTTTTTTCTAACGTTACGGGGGCTTTTGGGGCCCTTAACATGCTTAAAAAGTCTTGAAAATTGGCACACACATTGGAACCTGCGGCCATTAGGGCCGGGCAGAGACTGATACACGGGCGTGGCACAGGGGCTCTACAGCGCCCCCTGGAATATGGAGGGCCATATATCATACATACTTGTACGTAGACGTACGAAACTCGGTACACACATAGAACTCATCAATACAAACAACTTTCGTATTGCATATCATAGGCTCCGCCCAACAGGAAGTTGGCTATTTAGGGTTTATTATTCATATTTGTCGTCAAAGTTGTGGGGGCTTTTGGAGTCCTTAACATACTCAAAAACTCTTGAAAATTTGCACACACCTTTGGATCTGTGGCCTTTAGGAGCCTGCAGAGGTTGGGACCCGGGCGTGGCACAGGGGCTCTACGGCGCCCCCTGGAACACAGTCATAAATGTTGATGTATAGCTCACACATACTTGCACGTATTAATATGAAACTCAGTACACATATAGATCTCATCGTGCCGAACAACTTGCGTATTGCATGTCATAGGCTCCGCCCAACAGGAAGTCAGCTATTTAGAGTTATGTAAAAAGCGCATGCTCTGGAATTTGATATACTTGTCATAGGTTTTTTACTCGATTGCCACCAAACTCTGTCAACATGATCTCAAGACATTGGGGATGAAAAATTGCCAGGGGATTTTTGATATCTCGAACGGTTTGCTCGTAGCGAGGCGTTGAATTTATGGCGAGAATTGAGAAACAGGAAGTGTCTAATACCATCCACATACATTTCCTAATTTTAATCAAACTTCATCAGATTATTCATTGTATGATGTCGATCGCATATATGTGATTATTAGGAGTCAAAGTTATAGCGCCACCAACTGGCAGCAGGAAGTGTGTCATTTTCAAAATGCTTTGAATTCAGCATCTTATTTTTACTCGATTTGCTTCAAACTTCATCAGAATAATGTTAAAACACAGCCGATATAAATCTGCTGGGGGGATATTGATATCTAAAAATATTGTTGCCGTGGCAACATGTCAAACTGGAATACTTCTCAGGTGATTTTGAGGCATATAACAGGCTTAGAATTTCATCAAACTCAGAACACATATCAGTATTAGTGACAGCTAGACACTGGCAAAAGTTCATACGAGGGCGTGGAAGAGGCACTCTATAGCGCCACCTTTTGTCAAAAGTGAGGGGGTTAGTTTTAGCTACAGACACCAAACTCAGTACAAAAATTGTTCTTATCAAGACGGACAACTTTCTAATTCACAGTCATCAGCTACGACCAACAGGAAGTCGGCTATTTTGATTTGAATGTGTATTGTTTTTTACATTTAGCTGTGAATTAATGCATACTGCTCAGAGGAGAGTAACACTATACACACCAAACTTGGTCTACATGTTGAAAAAACATTGAGGAACTTAAATTGTGAATGGGTTTTGGATAGCTTGGATGGTTTTGTCGTGGTGATTTTTTAAAATGACAATAAAGATGGAATTATTAATTTTCCTGCATTTTTAAATTCCAAACACTTCAAAACCTTTTTTCATACAGAAAAAAAGTTATTCTGAGTAAATATGCATAGTTTCATGACTTTACAACACTGTATGGATAACAGAAAATTAAAAAAACTGTCAGACATCTCATATCACTCTGTCCATCTGTTTGAGTGTGTGTGCTTAGACTTCCATTGTCTGAGAGAAAATGCGCCCCTACAGGTGCAGTTACCGAACTAAAAAAGGTAGGAGACTGTCTTTTGGTTTCGATTTTAAATCGGTTAAAATACAAATAAATACTTGGATTTAATTCACACTGACAAGCTAAACCAACATATATGATTATTACCGGGTCAGGGCTCATTAATAATTGATGTGTGGTCAGTGATACGTGAGAAACACGAGAGATGAATCACCGCTCTGAGCAGGAGCTTGTGGAATGATGAGCTCAGAAAAAACGAGTTTATTCTTGTTTTATAGCTATTCAAAATAAAGTATTGCAGCGATATCACACAATTCACTAATTAGAGCACACCAAGAGCTAAATTAAGATGTTTTTGAACTGTTTGTGTGAAAATTAAATATTTGCAGCTGCCTATCTGAAATCACTTCCTCCGATCAGCGCGCACAGTGTCACAAGTTCAAAACTAACGAATTTATTCTTGTTTAAGAGCTTTATAAAATAAATTATTGCCATAAATGCACACAATACATCCATTATAACACAACACGAGCTAAATGCAGGTGTTTGTGACCCGTTTATGTGCGCAAGACTGTTTGAAAGCGCGACTGGCAGAATAACATGTATCTCTCGAGCTGCAAGATTCTGCCTTTCGTCGTAAGAACGAACACATCACGGACAAGATTATTTCAAAATACATAATAGCTTGGCTAATATAAACGAAAACAGCCACGTGAACATAAACTGTTGAGAATTAAATCTGAAGTGGATCTACTGGATTTTAATATTAAGTGACCGCATATATACCAGCTGCTTCTGTCTTCAATTTTAATCTATATAAAAAATTAAACTCATTCATCTTGGCTGCTTTTTTAATGTGTGTACGTATTTATTTATTATTTTGCTCTAACAAGACTTAATCTATATTTAATTAAATCAATTACATTTTATTTTACATTTGATTTGTCCATTTCTGCATCTAAACGCCTAAAAACCTAAAACATGCTCTATTATACTATTGTTAGCAATTTCTTTATCGTCCAATTTATCTGGTGTACACACTTTTATTTTCATAATAAACTCGTTTGTTAGATTATACACAGTTATAGTGGTCTATAATAAATATTGACAGGTTTTATTCAAGATGTTTAGAATGATCGCCCTAGGCTAATTTTTTAAATGTAAATCCATACAGCTATAAATAGCTTGTTCTTGGTTTATAAGCACATTTATTAAAAAGGAGAGTAAAGGGTCAGTTATCTTCCTATGAAAAATAAAAAAATAAAAATAAACAAACAACAACACAGATTGATACAGAACTCAGAAATGTTATTGTGGATTTATGATAAACTCAGCCTGTAAATGAATCCATTCTCCTCCAAGAAGACACAAGTAGTTCACACCTGTTTTACTGTTTTAACATGAAGCCATATACTGAAGATGTTCAATTTCGAATGGGTTTAGGATACCTTAAATGGTGTGGCCATAGCGATTTATTAAAGTAACATAAACAAAATACAATAGTTATTTTACTATATCTTTAAAAAAATTTTAATTCCAACTCTTCATAATTTTTTATATACGTAGGAGTCATCATTTGAAGGAAGCACAGTAAGTTTCATAGCTTTATCATTTTCAAGAGCCAGCATAAAATTAAAACTATCATAACATATAAATCAAGCTTGCAATTCTTAGTACCAATAATGGCCACCAGATGGCGCTATAGGATTACTTTTAAATAATTATTGTAGAAACAAGTATGATTTAAATCATTTATAGAAATCTTTCAAAGAAAAATAATATGTATTTTACTGATAAAATGACCCTCACTTAATTAGAATAATATGCTGAAGTATTGTGAAAACTGTGTATTAAGAATAATTCTTTATAGGCTTTATGGACAGATAAGTTTGGAGTGACTCTTGAAGGATCAGCACCACATCCTCTTTTACCACTGTTTAAAGAATTTATCTTACAGAACAGGTGCGAATGAATTTTGGATAGCTTGAATGGTTTTGTCGTGGTGATTTTTTGAAATAACAGTAAAAAAGGAACCAGTAAATGTCTTTTATTTTTTTAAGTGCAGCTTCTAAACACTTCAACAAAATGTACACATAGAAGACAAGTCATGCTGAGGAAATATGCATAGTTTCATGACTATACAACACTATATGGATGATAGAAAATTAAAAAACTACCATACATCTGATGTCATTGTCCCTCTGGGTAATGTGTGTGTGTTTGTGTGTTAAGTGTGTGTGCTGAGTTTGTGTGAATGTGTGGGAGAGGGGATGGGCTTGGTGTCAGAGAGAGAGAGAGAGAGAGAGAGGGGGGGGGGAGGGAGACTTAATCATCTCTTTAATCACCAGCAGAAAAAAAAGCAATTTGGTGTTGTTGTTGTTTTTTCATCATTACAGCTTAAGAAATATCTTAGGCCTCAACATCAACTGTTGCTAGCCTACTCCCAAAATTAATAGTCATTAGTAAGCATTTTATAAATACAGCTATAATTAAATTGTTCATAGTTTATATGCACATTAATTTTGAGGAGATTAAAGGCTGTAATCTTCCTAAAAAAATAAAAAAAATAAAAATAAAAAAATAAACAAACACAGAACTCAGAAACATTTATTTCAAGATGCAATAAAAGAAAACTGTACACTATATATATATATATATATATATATATATATATATATATATATATATATATATATATACACAATTGAATAAGTTTATATTAAATTTTTTTTATCAAGTGTACAGCTAATAATAATAATAATAATAATAACAATAATAATAATGCATTTTATTTAAGGCGCCTTTCAAACCACTCAAGGTCACCGTACAACAAGTAACAACAGCAACAATATTAAAACAAAAAATAACAGCAAATAACAATGTCAATAAAAAACCACAATAATATTAGAATAGCACAACATATTGTGGAATACTATATTAAGACTTTATATATAGGCTTTATATATAGGCTTTATGAACAGGTTTTGAGAGATTCTTGAAGTACTAGCATCACCTCCTCTTGTACAACGGTTTGAGGAATATATCTTCCAGATAGTACCGCCGCTCCCTATATGCAGAATACGCAGTCTTCGTAGGGCACCAACTCCCAGAGGGGGCACCATCCCAGTAGCTCAAAAAAAATAAAACATGCGCCATTCTCCCATCCGCGCTCGCGACCGCTCGGACATTTGCGGATGAATGTTCGTAATTGATGGATGGACATCTATGCCAGGGTAAAAGACATCAGCAATCCGGCACAGAGAAAAGAAAAATAAAGTAAAAAACAAAACAAAAACAGGCATAAAGTTGGCTTGACATTGGACATTCGAGAGTCTCAAATTTAGGGACCGTCTCTAAAGTTACATGTGATATTGTTATACACTTTTCTAACGTCAGTAGCATTTGAAGAGAATGACTTACAGTCATAAAAACAACTGTAATTGTTCATCTAGGTGACAGCTATAATGCACCATTAAATTAAATGTTTGATATTTATTAAAACAAACTGTAAGTCATATGTACATTATGCTACTTTTTCACATGGGCTCAAAAGCAAATTTGAAGCTCAATAGCATTTGAGGAAAAAGACTTGCAGTCATAAACCAATTGTAATGTGTTCATTTAGGTGTCAGCTACGATGCACAACTTATACATTTTTTATATATATTAAAATAAAGTGTTACTAAAGTTATATATATATATTGTTCTGTGTATGTGATTTCAAAGTCTAGACGGGTTGGATTAACCCTTTAACTGCCATATCCCTTAAAATTTGATTGCCAGAGGGTTACTGTAAATGCTTATGCCCGCTGGGCACAGTTTTCCCGATGCCACCGGGGTGGTGTTGCACTGACGGCTTGAGCCCGCCATCGCTGCTTGCAGCTATATTTATTATTATTATTCCGCTTCTCCAACATGAATCGCATTTTTGAGGGCCTAAACATGCTCAAAAAGTCACCGAATTTTGCACACGCCTCCGAACTGGCGAAAATTTACGTCTGATATGGGTTTCAGAAGTGGCCGTGGTAAAATGGCTCGACAGCGCCACCTATGCACGTTCAGCGGTGTGCGCCTCGAGTTACATTTCACGTACATGTATGAAAATCGGTACACACATATAACACATCAATACCTACAAAAAAGACTCTTGGAGCAAAATTCTAAACCCAACAGGAAGTCGGTTATTTTTAATATTATGAGCAAATTTTGTGTCATTTTTGCCATTTCCATGCATTGTATTTTAACGAACTCCTCCTAGAGATTTCTTCAAATCAACACCAAATTTGGTATGCCTAATCTAAAGGCCTTTGCGATGTTAAATTGCGAAGATTTTTAGTTTTCGTTGAAAGGCGTGTCCGTGGCGGCCTGGCGAATTTCGATGACTCGCCATGAAAAATGAAGTTGCTATAACTCAGACATACAATGTCCAATCTGCCCCAAACTTCACATGGTTGATAAAACTCTGGATCAGAATAGATTGACATGCCCATATGCAGTTATAGTCATAGCGCCACCTATTGGCAACAGGAAGTGTCATATTTTATGCTGCGAAGAACTACTCTTAGAAATTTTATGACATCAATGTCTTTTTTAAAGAAATTGCTAACAATAGTATAATAGAGCATGTTTTAGATTTTTAGACGTTTAGATGCAGAAATGGACAAATCAAATGTAAAATAAAATGTAATTGATTTAATTAAATATAGATTAAGTCTTGTTAGAGCAAAATAATAAATAAATACGTACATACATTAAAAAAGCAGCCAAGATGAATGAGTTTAATTTTTTATATAGATTAAAATTGAAGACAGAAGCAGCTGGTATATGCGGTCACTTAATATTAAAATCCAGTAGATCCACTTCAGATTTATTTCTCAACAGTTTATGTTCACGTGGCTGTTTTCGTTTATATTAGCCAAGCTATTATGTATTTTGAAATAATCTTGTCCGTGATGTTCGTTCTTACGACGAAAGGCAGAATCCTGCAGCTCCAGATATGTTATTCTGCCAGTCGCGCTTTCAAATAGTCTTGCACACATAAACGGGTCACAAACACCTGCATTTAGCTCTTGGTGTGTTATAATGGATGTATTGTGTGCATTTATGGCAATAATTTATTTTAAAAAGCTCTTAAACAAGAATAAATTCGTCAGTTTTGAACTTGTGACACTGTGCGCGCTGATCGGAGGCAATGATTTCAGATAGGCATCCGCGAATATTTCATTTCCACACAAACAGTTCAAAAACATCTTAATTTAGCTCTTGGTATGCTCTAATTGGTGAATTGTGTGATATCGCTGCAATACTTTATTTTTAATAGCTATAAAACAAGAATAAACTCGTTTTTTCTGAGCTCATCATTCAACACGCTGGTGCTCAGAGCGTGTTTCTCACATATCACTGACCACACATCAATTATTAATGAGCCCTGACCTGATAATAATCATATATGTTGGTTTAGGTTGTCAGTGTGAATTAAATCCAAGTATTTATTTGTATTTTAACCGATTTAAAAGTGAAACCAAAAGAGAGTCTCCTCCCTTTTTTAGTCCGGGAATTGAACCTGTAGGGGCGCATTTTCTCTCAGACAATGGAAGTCTAAGCACACTCACTCAAACAGAGGGACAGAGTGAGATGAGATGTCTGACAGTTTTTTAATTTTCTGTTATCCATACAGTGTTATAAAGTCATGAAACTATGCATATTTACTCAGAATAACTTTTTTTCTGTATGAAAAAAGGTTTTGAAGTGTTTGGAATTTAAAAATGCAGGAAAATTAATAATTCCATCTTTACTGTCATTTAAAAAAATCACCACGACAAAACCATCAAAGCTGTCCAAAACACATTCACAATTTAAGTTCCTCAATGTTTTTTCAACATGTAGACAAAGTTTGGTGTGTATAGTGTTACTCTCCTCTGAGCAGTATGCATTAATTCAAGGTTAAATGTAAAAAAACAATCCACATTCAAATCAAAATAGCCGACTTCCTGTTGGTCGTAGCTGATGACTGTGAATTAGAAAGTTGTCCGTCTTGATAAGAACAATTTTTGTACTGAGTTTGGTGTCTGTAACTAAAACTAACCCCCCCACTTTTGACAAAAGGTGGCGCTATAGAGTGCCTCTTCCACGCCCTCTTATGAACTTTTGCCATTGTCTAGCTATCAATAATACCGCTATGTGTTTTGACTTTCATGTAAATCTGAGCTTGTTATCTGCCTCAAACTCACCATAACAGAATATTCAAGTTTGACACGTTGCCATGGCAACACTATATTAGATATCAATATCCCCACAACAGATTTTCATCGGCCGTGTTTTGTCATTATTCTGATGAAATTTGCAGCAAATCGAGTAAAAATAAGATGCTGAATTCAAAGCATTTTGAAAATGACACACTTCCTGCTGCCAGTTGGTGGCGCTATAACGTTGACTCTTAATAGTCACATATATACGATCGGTATCATACAGCGAACAAACCGATGAAGTTTGATCAAACTCAGGCAATGTATGTGGATGTTATTAGGCATTTCCTGTTTCTCATTTATTGCTCTAATTTCAACGCCTCGCCACGAGCAAACCGTTTGAGATATCAAAAATCCCCTGGCAATTTTTCATCCCCAATGTCTTGAGATCATGTTGACCGAGTTTGGTGGTAATCAAGTAAAAAACCTATGACAAGTATATCAAATTCCAGAGCATGCTTTTTTTAAACAGCCCTGAATAGCTGACTTCCTGTTGGGCGTAGCCTATGACATAGAGTGCGAAAGTTGTTCAGCTCAATGAGTTCTATAAGTGTACTGAGTTTCATATAAATACATGCAAGCGTGTGTGAGCTATGGTTCAAGATTTCTGACGGTGTTCCAGGGGGCGCTGTAGAGCCCCTGTGCCACGCCCGGGTCCCAGTCTCTGTGGCGTCCTGATGGCCGCAGATTCCAATGTGTGTGCCAATTTTCAAGAGTTTTTGAGCATGTTAAGGCCCCCAAAAATGCCCGGAAGGTTAAAAAATAAATAAATAAATAAATAAATAATAATAATAATAAGAAGAATTAAAGCTGCAAGCAGCGATGAACGGGCCCTCGCACCCGGGCTCACCGGCAGCGAGTGGCTTTAGTTAATAGGTGAACGGTGAGAAATATGCGTTTAAACTCATAAATATAAGTAGAATATATCAATGTTTATTCCATATATGTGCCAATCTTCCTGTTGCCAGCAGGTGGCGCTATCATTATAATGGAATATTGGCCTTCAGATGTGTTCAGGGCAGGACTCTTATCGAACATGTGAAGTTTGGGGAAGATTGAACATTTTATGCCTCAGTTACAACAACTTCTCTTGCTGTGGCGAGACGTCAAATTTTGTCATGGCGCCATGGACACGCCCTTTAACAAAAACTCAAGATCTCCACAATTTAACATTGCTCAGGCCTTAAGATTAGACTGACCACAAAAAATACATTAATGTCAAAAGATTTCTAGGAGTAGTTTGTCGCAGCGTAAAACATTTCACTTCCTGTTGCCAGCAGGTGGCGCTATGACTATAACTGAATATGGGCATGTAGCTCTCTTAAGGGCAGAAGTCTTATCTAACATGTGAAGTTTGGGGCAGATTGGACATTGTATGTCTGAGTTACAGCAACTTCCTTTTTCATGGCGAAACATCGAAATCTGTCAGGTCGCCATGGACACGCCCTTTAACAAAACCTCAAGATCTTCGCAATTTAACATCGCAAAGGCCTTTAGATTTAACTGACCAAGTTTGGTGGTGATCTGAATAAATCTCCAGGAGGAGTTTGTTAAAGTACATCCCCTGAAAATGGCAAAAACAACGCCATTTTTGCAGAGAAAATTCTAAATAACCGACTTCCTGTTGGGATTCGGATTTCCTACCAAGAGACTTTGTGGTAGGTATTTTGTAGGTATCTACCAATGCATTTACTAATGTTAAAAAATGAGACATTATTTTAATTTGTTACCAAATCCTTAAGTAATTAAAAGTGTTTTGTTATAAATTTATTGACCTATAAGCATTTGTGAAATAGTTCTGCTTGCATCACAGCTTGGTCGTCATCTGTGAGCTGAACAGTTTTACTGTTACATCCATGAGATTATATAAATTCAGATTAATGTCAATCACAGGGTGTCAGAGGTCAGTATCAAATGAGTTTGAAATTATGGACCCACTTTATATTAAGTGGCCTTAACTACTATGTACTTAATTTAGTACAATGTACTTATTGTGTACATACATGTTTTTACATTGTACAAAAACTACATGTAATTACATCTGTATTTAATTTCTGTAATTGCATTTATAAATACACTGTTGACCCATACTTTACACCTTAACCCACCCTTAAACTTACCCATACCTCCAACCCTCTCCCTAACCTTACCCCTATCCCACCTCAATAGCAGCAAAAGTGTTTTAAAATACAATATGAACACAATACGTACATTGTACTTATTTTTTTATGTAAGTACATAGTAGTTAAGGCCACCTAATATAAAGTGGGACTAAAATTATTATTTGCAGCACAAATAAGTATTTTTAGAATTTTTTTTTAATCACTGAAACTGTCAGAAAAGGATAAGGCCTAAGATATTTCTTAAGCTGTAATGAAAACAGCACAATTAGCAACAACAACAACAACAAAAACAATTTAAAATAATATTTTTTTTTCTGGTGATTAAAGAGATGTTTAAGTCCCTCTCTCTCTCCCTGTCTGTCTGCCACTCAGCTCATGCCCATCCCCCACTCACACACACACACACACACACACACACACACACACTCAGTCAGCACACATACATTCCTCAAACAGAGGGACAGAGTGAGATGAGATGTCTGACAGTTTTTTAATTTTCTTTTAATCATACAGTGTCGTAAAGTCATGAAACTATGCATATTTCCTCAGAATGATTTGATCTCTGTATGAGAAAATGCTTTTAAGTGTTTGGAAGCTGCAATTTAAAAATACAAGACAGTTAATGATTCCTTTTTTGACTGTCATTTCAAAAAATCACCACAACAAAACCGTTCAAGCTAACCAAAATCCGTTTGCAATTTAAGTTCCTCAATGTTTTTGCAACATGTAGATAAAGTTTGGTGAGTATAGTGAACTTTTCCTCTGAGGAGTATGGATTAAATCACAGCTCAATTTTTTTTCAAAAATCCATATTCAAATCAAAATAGCCGACTTCCTGTTGGTCATAGCTGATAACTGTGAATTAGAAAGTTGTCCATCTTGATAAGAACAATATACGTACCGAGTTTGGTGTCTGTAGCTAAAACTAACCCCCCACTTTTGACAAAAGGTGGCGCTATAGAGTGCCTCTTCCACGCCCTTGTAAAAGCTTTTTCCATTGTCTAGCTATCAATAATACTGATATGTGTTTTGAGTTTCATGTAAATCTGAGGTTGTTATCTGCCTCAAAATCACCATAACAGAATATTCACGTTTGACACGTTGCCATGGCAACAATATATAAGATATCAATATTCCCACAACAGGTTTACATCGGCCATGTTTTGTCATTATTCTGATGAAGTTTGAAGCAAATCGAGTAATAATAAGATGCTGAATTCAAAGCATTTCGAAAATGACTCAATTTCCTGCTGCAAGTTGGTGGCGCTATAACGTTGACTCTTAATAGTCACATGTATACGATCGGTATCATACTTCGAACAAACCGATGAAGTTTGATCAAACTCAGGTAATGTATGTGGATGTTATTAGGCATTTCCTGTTTCTAATTTTTTGCCCTAAATTCAACGCCACGCCACGGGCAAACCCTTCGAGATATCAAAAATCCCCTCGCAATTTTTCATCCCCAATGTCTTGAGCTCATGTTCACCGAGTTTCGAAGCAAACGGTTGAAAGTCCTCAGAGGAGTATTTCAAATTCCAGAGCATGCTTTTTTTAAACAGCCCTGAATAGCTGACTTCCTGTTGGGCGGAGCCTATGACATAGAGCGCAAAAGTTGTTCAGCTCAATGAGATCTATAAGTGTACTGAGTTTCATATAAATACATGCAAGTGTGTGTGAGCTATGGTTTAAGGTTTCTGACTGTGTTCCAGGGGGCGCTGTAGAGCCCCTGTGCCACGCCCGGGTCCCAGCCTCTGTGGCGTCCTGATGGCCGCAGGTTCCAATGTGTGTGCCAATTTTCAAGAGTTTTTGAGTATGTTAAGGCCCCCAAAAACCCCCAGAAGGTTCATAAAAAATAAAAATAATAAGAAGAATAATCCTTAGGGGAACAATAGGGCCCTGCGCCCATTGGCTCGGGCCCTAAATATAGCTGCAAGCAGCGATGGCGGGCTCAAGCCACCAGTGCCATCGCCACCCCCGGTGGCATCAGGTAAACTGTGCCCAGCGGGCACATGCATTCACAATATCCCTCTGGCAGTGAGGTTTTAAAGGATATGGCAGTTAAAGGGTTAATCCGAATCATCTAGACTTTAAAATCACATTCACAGAACAATATATATGTATAACTTTAGTAACACTTTACAATAAGATTCCATTCATAAACATTATGTTAACATGAACAATATTTATATAGCATTCATTCACGTCAGTTAATATTCCAAACTTAAACATTAAAACATTGTTTTATTGTGATTTTTTTCCAAGCACATTTTACCAATTCCTAACCATATAAATCTTAATAACTACCATTATTTTTTATTTAATCATTTATGAGTGCTATACAATAGTCCAGGAAAGCTGGAAGAGAAAAACTCCTTATATTCATGTGTGCAGAATTATTAGGCATGTTTTCTTTTACAGATGAAATGCGCTTAAATAGACTTTTAACTCAAACTGTAAGGTCGAAAATTATGAAATACCCATGAGAAATATCAAACACAAATGCAATACAGAAATGGATAAGTTAAGACTTGACCATTGTACAAAAAATACTGACTGGGTCATGAGGTCAGAAAAGAAGAAGAAAAAAGCAGGTCAAGAAGAACTGACAAAAAGAATTGCAAAATAATTAGTAATTAATGTGAAGATTAATTTTTAGTCAATTCTGCAAGACAGACTTTTCAGGAAAGCTCCTAAATCTTAATCCTGGATTCTGGAAGATATATTCCTCAAACCATCGAACAAGAGGAGGTGGTGCTGGTCCTTCACAAGTCACTCTAATCTGTTCATAAAGCCTATATATAAAGCCTTAATATATAGTATTTCACAATACTTCATGGTATTCTAATTAAATCATTTTTTGGAATCTTAAGTCTCTCAGAGCCTGACACCGAGTAATTCTGGAGACTCCAGGAAAGTGGCAGTTCTGTAAAATGTTGGCGCTGGAGACTAAATGCACCCTGATAGTTTCACACCTAATTCACTTAACACACACACACACACATTACCCACAGTGACAGTGGGACTGAGTGACATCAGATGTATGATAGTTTTTTTTAATTTTCTATCATCCATACAGTGTTGTATAGTCATGAAACTATGGTCATGAGACCAGTCATTCTGAGGAAATATGCCTCAGAATGACTGGTCTTCTATGTGTACATTTTTTTTTTAAGTGTTTAGAAGCTGCACTTTAAAAAAATAAAAAGACATTTACTGGTTCCTTTTTTACTATTATTTCAAAAAATCATCACGGCAAAACCATTCAAGCTATCCAAAATTCATTCACACCTATTCTGTAAGATTAATTCTTTAAACAGTGGTAAAAGAGGATGTGGTGCTGAACCTTCAAGAGTCACTCAAAACGTTATCTGTCCATAAAGCCTATAAAGAATTATTCTTAATATACAGTTCAAAATACTTCAGCTTGTTATTCTAATTAAGTGAGGGTCATTTTATCAGTAAAATATATACAATTCATTTTTTTTTGAAAGATTTCTATAAATGATTTAAATCATACTCGTTTCTACAATAATTATTTAAAAGTAATCCTATAGCTCCCTCTGGTGGCCATTATAGGTACTAAGAATTGCAAGCTTGATTCATAAGTTATGATAGTTTAAATTTTATGCTGGCTCTTGAAAGTGATAAAGCTATGAAACTTACTGTGCTTCCTTCAAATGAGGACTTCTACTTATATAAAAAATTATGAAGATTTAGAATGAAAAATTGTAAAGATATAGTAAAATAACTATTGTATTTTTTTATGTTACTTTAATAAATCTCTATGGCAACACCATTTAAGCTATCCTAAACCCATTCACAATTTAACATCTCAGTATATAGGCATAATGTTGAAAAAGGAGTATGGAGTAGTATGAGTAGGAGTATGAATTCATTTGCAGGCTTTATCATAAATCCACAATAAAATTTCTGAGTTCTGTATCAATCTGTGTTGTTGTTTGTTTATTTTTATCTTTTATTTTTCATAGGAAGATAACTTACTCTCATTTTTAATAAATGTGCTTATAAACCAAGGACAAGCTATTTATAGCTGTATTTATAAACTGCTTACTACTGACTATTGATATTGGGACAAGGCTTTATAAAGCATGAACTGACTATTTAATAATGAGTGCAGTTATTATAAAGTGTTATCAATGAATTTGCTAATGTTAACAAATTAGACATTATTTTACAGTGTTATCAAATCCTTAAATGACTCATAAGCATTTGTGAAAGTTCTGCTTGCATTACAGCTTAGTATTGATCTGTGAGCTGAACAGATTTACTGTTACATCCATGAGATTATGTAAATTAAAATAAATATAATGTCACAGGATGTCATAGGTCAGTATCAAATGAGTTTGAAATTATTATTTGCAGCACAAATAAGGTTTTTTTAGGATTTTTAAAAATCCCTAAAACTGTCAGAAAAAGGTTAAGGCCTAAGCTATTTCTATGTGAGTGGCTAATTTTATTTTTGTTTTTATAATTGTAATACACAAACTATGAAATTATACAAAATGTATAAAAAGATAAATAAATAAATACGCACACATTAAAAAAGCAGCCAAGTCGAATGAGTTTCCTTTTTTATATAGATTAAAATTGAAGACAGAAACAAGTGGTAAATGTGGTCACTTTAATACTCAAATCCAGTAGATCCAGTTTATGTTCACGTGGCTGTTTTCGTTTATATTCGCCAAGCTATTATGTATTTTGAAATAATCTTGTCCGTGATGTGTTCGTTCGTACGACGAAAGCCAGAATCCTGCAGCTCGAGAGATATGTTATTCTGCCAGTCGCGCTTTCAAATAGTCTTGCACACTTAAACAGGTCACAAACACCTGCATTTAGCTCTTGTTGTGTTACAATGGGTTTATTGTGTGCATTTGTGGTAATATTTTATTTAAAAAAGCTCTTAAACAAGAATAAATTCGTTTGTTTTGAGCTGGACACTGTACGCGCTGATCGGAGGCGGTGATTTCAGATAGGCAGCCACAAATATTTCATTTTCACACAAACAGTTCAAAAACATCTTAATTTAGCTCTTGGTGTGTTCTAATTGGTTGATTGTGTGATATCGCTGTAATCATTTATTTTTAAAAGCTTTAAAACAGGAATAAATTCGTTTTCTCTGAGCTCTTTACTCCAGACGCTCGTGATCACAGCGGTGATTAATCTCTCCTATTTCTCACATATCTCTGGCCAGAAATAATTTATCCATGAGCCCTGAACCGGTAATAATCAGATATGTTGGTTTAGCTTGTCAGTGTGAATTAAATCTAAGTATTTGTTTGTATTTTTAACCGATTTAAAAGTGAAAGTAAAAGTTCGGGAATTGAACCTGTAGGGGCGCTATTTCTCTCAGACAATGGAAGTCTGAAGCACATATACTCAAACAGAGGGACAGCGTGAGATGAGATGTCTGACAGTTTTTTAATTTTCTGTTATCCATACAGTGTTGTAAAGTCGTGAAACTATGCATATTTCCTCAGAATGACTTTTTCATCTGTATGAAAAAATTATTTGACGTGTTTGGAAGCTGCAATTTAAAAATACAATAATGATTCCCTTTGTAAGGTCATTTAAAAAAATCACCACGGCAAAACCATTCAAGCTATCCAAAATCCATTCACAATTTAAGTTCCTATCAGAAATACTGATGTTTGTTCAGAGTTTTGTGAAATTCTAAGTATGTTATTTGCCTCAAAATCACCTGAGAAGTATTCCAGTTTGACATGTTGCCACGGCAACAATTTTTTAGATATCAATATCCCCCTTGCAGATTTATATCGGCTGTGTTTTTAACATTATTCTGATGAAGTTTGAAGCAAATCGAGTAATAATAAGATGCTGAATTCAAATCATTTTGAAAATGACACACTTTCCTTCTGCCAGTTGGTGGCGCTA